>NC_065512.1:16740117-16757625 GCF_006386435.1 Epinephelus moara | reverse complement strand
ATGGTTGTTGTGAAAATCCCAGTAAATACTCAGACCAGCCCGTCTGGCACCAACAACCATGCCACGTTCAAAGTCACTTAAATCACCTTTCTTCCCCATTCTGATGCTCAGTTTGAACTTCAGCAGGTCGTCTTGACCATGTCTACATGCCTAAATGCATTGAGCTGCTGCCACGTGATTGGCTGATTAACTATTTGTGTTAACAAGCAGTTGAACAGGTGTACTTAATGAAGTGGCTGGTCATCACAACTTGTTAAAATGTTTAAGGAAAAACATTTTTATGCATTTATAAAGACTTTTTTTCTGATGTTGAAGGAGTATGGAGTGGGTTACTGTATATTATAATTTAGTCAGTATACAGTAACATACATGACACATGTCACACAAAAACTTAACATTAGAAATTTTATTATTTTACATAAATTATTAACAGCAGTGACATGCTGAATCACATAAAACATTATTTAGAAATACCATTTATCTTGATGTGTTGTGGCGGAGCAGGATTGTAATAAACTTGGGCATTTTCAGTATAATATACTCTCTGTCTTTCTCTCAATATAACTTTGACAACTGAATAAATTTTACTACACAAACACAACAGCCTGAGTAGAGCTGACTCAACAACTTCCTGACAGACTCAACATAACAATCTGTCGTGTCTGTTTTCCCTCTCAGTCCATGGACTTATCACTCCAGGCCATTGACTTCCTTTTCGCCAGCTCCATCCAGGACGGCTGGCCGCTGTCAGACATGGACTGCAACGCTGACGCCATTGTGGGTGACGATGAGGGCGAGGAAGATGGGGCCACGTTTTTACGCAGCCATTTGTCCTCACGAGGTCTCTCTGGAACTTTGGTGGGACTTGACTCTGAAAGAAGAAAAACTGTGTCATGCTGCTGCACATAGAGATGCTGAATTCTACAGGTGTAATTAATGTGTGTGTAATTAACACACCTGCAGGTTTTACCCACTGTCTTCCCTCTGGTTTTATGTCCCTGCTCAGAGGCGTGGTTTTGACCGAGGCAGAGGATTCACCGGATGTCTGCACCTCTGTCTGAGCTTTCTTCAGCTCCACCTGAGAAGAACTGTGAGTTAGATCATCTGCTGTGGATAACTCATCAGCCAAAAACAATAGCGGTTGAAAAATATGTCTGGAAATACTAATGAAACGACCAAAACCAACAAGCTACTCATCCTACTTACTGATACAGCTTATTCATCTCTGTCATAGAGCTTCATTTAAAGTGCATAAATGGGTAATTTTTGGAACTATTTACAAAGCAGAAGCTGTATCACTAAGGGCCGATTCATTCAAGATAAGAACACAGTGTTCATTTTCGATTTTTGAGCTGTAACAATGTGGTGTTTAGTTGTACCTCTGTGGTTGCTAAATTGCTATCATGGGTTTAAGAATGTGTAGCTACCAGGTGTCTATGGATATGTTGAGTTTCAATAGCAGTACTGTGGGTTTGTTCAGATTTCATTGAATTGATAAATAAAAAATTTCAATTACAAAAAAAAAACCCAAAACACATAAATTAGTCACAACATTGTTCTGGCGGACATGTTTCCTCATTCAGATGAACAAGGCCCTGTAGTTTATGTCAAATCAACCCCACACACAAGTAACTGCTATTGTAAATACTCACTAGAGCACCAAAGCAGTGGCTAAAAATAATCTCCACAAGTGCACTGTTTACTTCTGTTTGAGCATGTTTGCTAAAAACTACAGCGCCCATCTGTTTTTTGGAGATTACTGAGCCTTTTTGATCCATGATTTTTCATGGGTGACCTTAAACAGGGTATAGATGTCAGAAATTATTGAGAGACACACTATCCCACTCTTGGTTTTTGAGTTTTCATCAGATTTGTTGACAATAGGAAAACTATAGAATATCACCAGCTTTTTCTTTGCATTAATTTACAGTCAGCAGTAGAGTTGTTTCTACGCAGATACTCTCTAAAAACTGGTTCAACTTGGAAAAATTAAAGTAACAATTTGCATGCATCTTTATAAGTAGTTCCTAATCTGGAGTATTAAGCCAATATTCTTTTATAATCTGACGAACTTAATTAGTTTAGTACAACCAAGTTGTGGTGACATTTAGTGGTCAAACTATTTTATTTAAGATATTCTAACTTGTTTATTTTACTCAAAAAGGTAAAAAAAAATGTTGTTGATTTTGACCAACCGATGAAAACAAGTAAATGTAGGCCTAATGTAAACTTTTTTATTTCAAGCATTATCCACAAACCCCGTGAATCATTTCCTAGAGTGCACCAGTACTGGAGATGCTTTAGATACTGCCTCAGATGATGGAAGGGGGTATCAGCGAATACGCAAGTTTATGCACTATTCTGATACCACACGATTTACTGATAAACTACAACCCCTCGAGGTTGACGATGTCATATAAGAAATCAAAATATTCTATTTAGTATTTTTTTAATATTTCCGCAACACCAGGATCTATAACTTTATATAAATGGCCTTCGCTTTGTCTTTTTTTTTTTAGCTTCTTGACATAGAAATGGCTTGGTAGGGTTTTTAACACAATGGTATTGGATGGTATGGTAAAATGGTATTGGAACATCTCTAGTCAGTGTGAAAGACAGTAGCAAAGAAGTACCACAAACCCCCTTGGTTCCAGGTGGTGTAGTCCACTCTGCCCGTTTCTCCAAAAAGGCGGCCTTCTCGCTCACTGACCCGACCCAATGTGGCCGTTTCCCCGGCTGTGATGCTCCCTCTTTTTCCTGCACAGCGGCTTCTTTTTCCCCTCTTCCCAAAGCAGGAACCAGAGGATGAGCTGCAGCTGTCGAGGTTGTCGAAGCTGAGGTTGTCGAAGCTAAGGTTGTCGATTTGAGCTGGTTGGCGGGGTGAAGACCTCGGTTGCTCCAGGGGGGTTGCTGCTGCTGGCCTGAGGAAAGGTAAGACTGTGCGAGAGACTGTGTGATGCTCCCTTGTGCAACCTGAGATTCTGTTGGCGCAGAGGAGTGCGAGGGAGTGTGGGCTGTCCATGGAGGCTGATGCTCACTGGTTTGTTTTAATGTCTGTGCTTCTCTGGAGGTGTTCAACTGAACTGGAGACGTCTTCTGTGGCACTGCTGATGGTTTGACAGTCTGTGCTTGACTTCTGCTTTGCACTGATTCTGTTTTATCAGTCGACGGTTGATTTGCAGCCTCTAATGATGTTGCAGTTTGTTGTGTTTTTATGGTCTGTGTTTGCGCTCCAGTCTGTGTCTCTGTTTGCACTTGTGCTTGTGGTCGAGCCGCCGTCTGCGCGCCTGTAAAATCTCTGGGAAATCTGCTAGTGAAAAGCTGCTGGAGGCTTCTGGTCTTTTCCATCGCTAAGCTCATCCAGGATACCTCAGATGGAGCCGTTTGTGGGGCAGGCTGAGGTTGCTGTGGTGCTGCGACCTCAGGTTCTTTGAGGTTTGAGGTTGTTTGGACTTCTGTTGCCATGATGGGAGGATCACCAGTAGATGGCGGGTTGTGCTTAACTGGGAGTGAGAAGCCAGACGGTGTTGGATCTAAGGAGTGACACAGTTCAGTTAGACTCACTTGGCAGCGCTGTTAAAGTCAGCCTGAGTGGTGTTTTAATAAGTACAAAGGTCCCCTGTGATCAGTGCAAATCTTATCTCTCTGAAGTGATTATTTACTATGTGCAGGTGTGCAATGTTTAACCCTATAGGGAACTGGAAAACAATAGATTTCTCAGAGACTCACCTGTCGGTTGGAGGTCTCTTATTTCCTGTCTTTTTTGTTTGTCCACTTGCTCCTCTGGTGGCTTTGAGTTCTGGTTAGACGTAGCATCAGACCGAAATCTCTTCGACAGAGAAGTGGAGCGCAGTTTAACACCAAACGTCGTCTTCCCCTCATCCTCCTCGACCTCTTGTGCTTCCACTGCCTCCTCCACCACCTCCTGACTGCTCTCCACCTCCTCCACCTCTGCAGCGCTTGTATCTGTGGTTCTAGATGGCGCCACCGATTCCACCTTTTTCAGGCTGTCCCTCCTGTCCCATGGAGGAACTGAGCTTTTGTGTGTTGCTCCCTCTTGTCTAAGTCTTCCCACTGAAAATGGTTTGTCATCTGCTCCTGCGACTGCCCTGTGCCTGGCTTCAGTGTGTTCCAGCACTCCCACAAAACTGCCCGATCTGGGTCTTTCTCCATCTCGGTTTTTGGCAGTGGTGATGGAGAAATGGAAGGACCCAGATCCTGGGGTGAGTCTCTTTATTCCTCTTGTGCTTTCTGTCTCGCTGTGAACCTGCTGGGGAACTGAGCTGAAGGGAGTGAAGAGCTGCTCGGAGGAGACTTCAGCCTTGTTAACAGTGTTCCTCTCAAAGTCCCCGTCTCTGTGGTCCTTCAGTTCTGACTGTATAAAAGATGAGTGTGGCCGCTCACTGGATATTGCATCCGCTGGTCTGTGAGGTTTAACTCTAAGTATCTGTGAGGGCACACAGGGCACTCTCTCAGGAAGGGCTTGGTCTTGGTGGGATGATTTGGGTGCTGCCTCTGACATGACTGGTGCCACCTCTGGGGATTTTGAAGGCTGAGATGTAACAGGAGTGACGGCCTCTTCTTCTTCTGTTTCCAGTGTCACCTCCTCCTGAGTGCTAAGCTGCTCTTCTCTTCTCACAGACTCAGGGTGGTTGATGTTGTTCAGGGTTTGTAAGCTGGAGTCATTCTGCAAGAATACATAGAAGAAGGTAGAAGAAGTGTTTGTCTTCATAAATAATACAAAAGGTGACAAAACGTTCACTCACTGCAGCGAGTGTCCTCTTGGTGCTGGCCCTTTGGTTTCTGGGCTTGACGGACATCCGGTGTCGTGCAGCAGAGGTATCCAGGCAGGGGGTGAACTGAGGTGGAGAGCTGAAGTCCAACGGGGGCTCAGCAGCAGAGGAAGAGGAATTGGAGGACACAGAAAGAGGCAAAGGGACGGATGGAGTCAGGGGTATAGGCTTCGAAGGTATAGGTTTGGGGATGGGTGAGAGTGGACGAGAGGATGGCTGGGACGTGCACTGAAAAGAAAGAAAGTCATAATGTAACACTGCAAACACAGGGTGAACATGAAGATGCATGAAACTCCTACATCCCTGACCTTAAACATTAAAGGTCTAGTGTTCAAGTTGCAGATTGAAGTGAACTGAAACTTCTCCAGTGTGCCAAGCGTGTAGGAGAACAATGAATGCAAACATGTGAATGGTCCTATATAAAGGCAGCATTTGGTTTGTCCTCTGAAAATAAGAACAACATGGCAGATTCTGTGGAAAACGACTCACTGGGTCTGCAGATATAAACGGCTCATCCTAAGGTAACGAAACCCCAATTATTCTTATTTTCAGGTCTTTATATACTAATGAAAACATAGTTATTGTAACCTCACTCCCCTTTTTTCTTGCATTGGCCTTCATGGGTCTTCCCTAAAATTTCCCCCGGCTTGGTAGACAGCAGCCCTCCCGCCCCCTGACTAATAGTTCTTAACTTACACAGTCATTTTTTGTATGTTTGGGTTTTAGCTTCTTCCAGGACTGTCACATATGTTTTATGGTTGCCAACAAAAATTGTTTTTGTACATCTTGTTTTTAGTTCATATAGTTAATAAACATTATTGTTGCTACTTGGAAACCTTGTCTCTGCTATCTCTTCATGTCAAATTGGCAAAAACAACTGCCTAAAATGGTCATATTATGAATATTATATCACATTTCTGCCTCCTAATCCTTCACACTGCACGTTTAAGGCTGGCTACATTTTTCTACATTCTACATTTTTCTTGTAGTGAACAAATCCTCCTGAAAACCCCCACAAAAGTTGTCAAAAAGCTATTAAAACACAGCTGTGAGCCACACTGTTACAATGAGTGACATATTCCTTCATTACCATGAACATGGGTACTCTGGTTTATTTTAAGTCAATCCCGCATCACACACCAGATTAATCTGTGTCTGAAAATAGTCCCTGACAAATTCACTATTTACTATTTAGCAGTGTTTGCAAAAAAACCCCTCAGTGCACAGCTGTTTAAGGATTACTGTGGCTCTAAAAAAATAAAATAAGGTTTTTCTGACCTATTTTTAAAGTATCTGCACCTTAAAAGGAAACGTTGGTACTTTCCAACATGGACCTTATTTTCCCCTGTTTTTGTGCCGAAGTGACTGATGGGACTTCTTGGAAGCTGATGCCTTAACTTTTTCATCTATCTATAAGTAATCTGTTTCATACTTTTGTATTTTAACACTGTGGAATACGGTGGAAAAAAATGTGTATTATACTGAAATGTGGTAGAATATGTAGTGGCATGTAGTTGTCATTTGTTTTGATGACATGTGAACGTTTTGGTTTAAAGGTACTGATTTGTTGAGAGCCTCAAAGTTGTTTCTTTGCTCAGCCTAATGCTGAGGCATGATTATCTAACCACTGTCAGCTGTGTGACTGTGACTTGCTCGACCTAATGGTGCAGCATGTTCACCTAATCATCATCAGCTGTGTGACAAAGGTGCGACCCATATAACACATCAGTGTACCTGTGTCTCAATATGCTTATTGGTCTTGAGGAAGGCCCAAAAGCCAACATGTCATCAACATAAAAGAAGTGCATATGGAGCCAGAGTGTGTGACACTTGTTTTCTACAATTAAGTGACTAATGGGAACGACAATTTTTCAGACTGGACTGGTATTAAGAGTGACCGCTGCAGCCACAGCTGCAAAACAGGCTATAATGTAATCCCTAATGTCACTTGTGCACTGTCAATTTACGTCTATTAAAAGTGTTTGTTTTGCCACTGACAGGCTCAGATTGTTATTATAAGTGTCTGATAGCATTATCGAAATTACCATACCGAGAAATGTAATATTTTTCTTTAGCTTTCACTGATCTGGTCCGTTGTTTGTGTGTGTGACCAAGTCTCACTCGAGGAGAAGTCAGACCAAGTCTCAGACATTTCTGACAACAATCTGAGCCTGTCAGTGGCAAAAACTTTACTTATTGGTGCACAATTGCTAATAGTGATTAAATTGCAGCGTGTTTCACTGCTGTAGCTGCAGCACTCTCTCTCAATACAGGATTAATTTAAAAAATTGTCTCCAATAGTCACTAACACACACAAAAACATGGGAAAATAGGGTCCAGGTTTCCCTTTAAGTGGGAATAAATGAGCTTGATTGGGGCTGAGTGTCTCAGACGAGGTGGTGAAGTCAGACAATATTGAGAGACGCACTGAAGCATTGTTGGTTTTTGTCCTTTTCATGGGATTTGTTGACAGTAAGAATAATAATTATCCTTTAACACTCAAGTTAATCTAGACCAAATCCACATTCTGTCCCAGACTTGACCCCATAAGAAGTTAGAATTTGCAAAATGTCCCTGATTTAGAGGAATTCCCTCCTTGCAGGGTGTTTGCTGAATCTGATTCTGATAACTGCCGACATATGAGAACAGAAATCCACACAAAGAAATACACATCGACAAGGCAAGAAGTTTGCGTGAATGTCACTAGACACTGAGAGGTTGCTACTTGTTCTACCTCTTCACTTCCTGCCCCTGCTGAACTAAAAGGACGATGGCTCCTGGTGATCGTGTGGCATTTGGATGCAGTTGAGCCAAAGCTGAAAAGTAAAGAGTACTAGAGTCTAGAGGAGCTCTCAAAATCATCAGAACGTAACCTCATGTACTCCTAAAGTGAATACGAACTGATCCACTAGGCAGATAACTCTCATGTGTCACTACAGAGGGATATAAATCACCTTGCTGAGGACTCCTGAGATCTCAGAGGGACTGTGGGGAAGGCCGTCATCCTCAGAGCGGCTCCCCGGATCCTCTGAACGTCTGATCGGCAGGACCAGAGGCGGCGGCCCCAAATGCATCTTCTGCTGCTGAAGTTTAATCTGTGACACCAGAGGCACTTTTTAAAGAGTTACGTTTGTAAAAGCAGAGCTCTCAAAAAAATGCCCAGAATATGAAGCTGTACCTGCAGAGCTTTAATCTTGCTGTGGACATTCTCCTGGGATAAAACCCTGGCTGGCTCAGTTGCTGTCAGGACCTGATCAGCCAGAAAGATGCTGTCATGGGACAAAGCCCGTGATCCCATCATCCCCTGGGGGCATCTGTGGAAATCAGAAGAGGGGTGAAGACACGGACTAGAACCCAGGACAGAAAGCAAACATTTATGAGATCATGTAGACACTCACGCCAAATCTTCATCTGATCCGAGTCCCTTTCCTGCAGTGATGTCACTGGCTGACTGGCTGAGTTTGGCGTCTCCTTCTCCGCCTGCTCTCTTACTTTTCCCGAACAGACGAGTTCTCAGAGACTTCAGTTTGGACTTTTTACGTCCTGACAGAGGTTGAGACGGAGACAGATCCAGGTCACAGCAGCTCACACACACACACACACATGCGCAGAACACACATAGTAGTCTCTTCTTGTAGTTAGTTGTTACATGAGATGCATGTCATTGACAATAGACAATAAATTTTTTGTAAAACTGCATGACACATAATCTCACCTGGAATTTCCTCAGCGCTTTCTTCGGTATCTCCAGAGAACGACTCCATTGCTCTGATCACTGACAAAGGTACAAAACAGACGACAGGAATGTGTGTGAAGGAAAGCACCTATAATGAGAAACAACTGTGACAGCAAAAACCTCAGGCATCAGTTTTTCAAGGCTTGTTGTCACATGCTGGAGGCCTTTTAACGCAGTGTGAACACTCCAGTGGTTTGTTCCCTGGCAGGCACACATATGCACGTAATGCACTTGTGTCTTAGCCTGAAGATGTGACTCTGGACTTGAGGTCCAAAGGTTTATTGGCATTATCAGGAACAGCTTTGCCGTAGCTAGGCAGGGCGTGCTGAGGAGTTGTCACAGTCAACAATGTACAATCTAAGAAGGTTTCACAAGAAGACCATATACCTGAGAACAGTAGTTCCCAACATTTTTCTGTGAGGGGGCCCTTTCCTGTCATTGAGTGAACTGACGACCCCTGACTAAGTGATGTATTTTATGGATATTTCATATTATACTCAGTGCATAACAATAACAGTCATAAACAAATCATAAACTGTACAGTTAACCTGAATGAATGCAATAACTGCAGGAAGTTTATGCAAAACAAGTTATTTGGATGAATTTTGAGCAGATTATTTCCTGTGAGATGACTTATTATGACATTTTTAGGAATTTTTTGTATGATTCTCTGTCTGTAATATTTTAACAGTTATAAACACTTAATCGTCTTCTTTTCTGACAAATTCAGTGATTTCTTCTCCCTGATGATTAGCCATTGTTCTGTTAGCTTGGTTGTTTTAACTGTGAATATAGCTTGTGTTCAGGACTTCTCCGTACCATTCTTCTCTGAGAATTTCTTTTATAGTGCAGTGGTTAGCATTGTCGCCTCGCAACAAGGGGGGTTCCATGTTCTCCAGTGTCAGCGTGGGTTTTCTCCAGGTACTCCAGCTTCCTCCCACAGTCCAAAGACCTGCAGGTTAACTGGTGACTCTAAATTGTCTGTAGGTGTGAATGTGAGTGTGAATCATTGTCTGTCTCTATGTGTCAACCCTGTGATAGTCTGGTGACCTGTCCAGGGTGTACCCCACCTCTCACCCAATGTCATTTAGTTTCCTCTGACATAAATGTATGAAATGCTAAGATATAGAGGTGTGCGGTAATTGAGTCCTCAAACAGAAATGAGTTAGCATTTTAGCACTCCCGCTTCCCTCATCTCAAAGTCAATGGGTTCTTTGTGAAATGCCTGAAATAAGGTCTTAAGAGACTTTCACATTTTGCTCTATGCCATAAAATACGTCAGTAAATAACCCACTTGTGAATTCTGAAGCTTTTATGTGTCCTAAAAAAGGCGGTTACTACCAAGTGGCTAAATGAGACTGCAGAACGTCATCACTCCAAATGTGGCTTTACAGCGTTGTTGTGGCGATGTTAAGTCATACAACCGTAGTGTAGTTTGTTTACAGCCTAACGTTAGCTAGTTATTTCTGACGATTGCATTTATGCTTCAGGATTCATCAAAGTGGTGTTAATTTGTGAAGATTATCATGCTGAACAAAATCAGTTAGCATCATAACCTTTTGTTTGCCACAGAGCTTGTTTTCTGCAGTAATCCAAAATCCAATAAAAATTGGATTTTTGAAGAGGGAACCAGGGTGACGCGAACTTCCATGTTGGCCTACAAAAAATGGCACCCCTGCAGCACTCTATAGGCCTATTGTATGTGTATTTTTAAAGCTTTCTCACAACCCTTATAGACAAAAAGCCTTCACAACCCCCCATGAAGCTTTGCCAACCCCTACAGGGGGTTGGGACCCCCGGGTTGGGAACCAGTCCATTAGATGACACATTAAATGCAGTGTCATAAAGAGAAAGCACACCATATGGGTTGCACAGGAGGTGTTTGGATTTATAATATGACATTGCACTAATAGGATTATACATAAATATCTCGCTGTCACAAAGCAATGCAGCGAACAAAGCTAAAATCTTGCTCTCAGGAACCTTTCCTCATGCAACTTTTTTATCTGACAAACATCCAGATTTGATGTGTCTCTGAGTGCAAGATTCAAAAATGGGTGCTTGTTTTCTTTGTTTTACAGACTTTATTTTGCATCCTGCCCTGCAGCTGGGGAGCTATTTGAGACACACTGTTTTCTGCAAAGCTTACAGTTCTCACTGTGTAGCCAGGGAACTGTTAATAGAGCATGAGTCTGTACAGCTTTGGTGCCTGATAAGACAAGATGTAGCAGGTTATGGATAAACATGCAAAGTCCACACTGCACCTCTCATATCACCCAGCCTGCTCTCAGCATACAAGCACGCCCTATTAAAGAGGAATAATAAGCGTATAGGAAAGTTGAACATCTTGTCCTACCAACACATTTCACCTTGTGTGAGGATGAAACTAAAGTGCTCCTGAATCAGGCTGTACCTCAGAGTTTTGTCATGCACAGAGCCAAGCTATAGCCCCAACAGAAACAACGGATAATCCAGTGGATTATTGACATTGCAGAGAGATCCTTGTGAGATTTTGCAGCACCATAATCCACAACAACAGCTTAATCACAAACTTCCAATGCCAGGTACTGCTTTCACAGGGGAAAGTCCTCCTCAATGTTAAAACATTCACACACCATCTACTGCAAAAATGAGTGAACTTACCCGTCTAACAGCAGCTGCTCGTCTCCTCTTTGCCCTCCTCTCTGGGCCGAGTTCCTCGCCTCAGCTGTGTCACTGTCCCAGTGTTTAAACCTCAGGCTCTAGTCGTCCACATCTGCAGACGGAGGGAGATGCAGAGGGAAGGGAGCGAGGGAAGTGGAAGGAGAGAGAAAAGCAGGCAGGGAGAAAGAGACCGAGAGAGAGAGAAGGACACTCCATGACAGGGTAAGCAAATGCACAAAGAGAAAAGAGGACAGAAGAGAATAAGAGAGAGAGAGAGAGAGCAAGAGAGAGGGAGAGATACTCTATTACATTAGTGGCACACTGTGGCCCTCTGCGCTAAGCTCCTTATAAAACGCTAACCTGATTTTAGGCCCAGAAATGAGAGTAGAGGGAAAAAAATAAAGCTCCAGTTGGAACGAGGGCAGGCATACAGGAATTACGGCTCACAGGACTGTTTGAACATTACACCAGGTTGCTTACACCCCCCGGGCGATCACAGAGGGGAGAATGTGTGTCTGAGAAAGTTAAAAATTAAAGAAAAAACACCAGCCAGGAATTTGCCATCTCCCGGCCCTGGTGAGATCCAGAGGTCAAATCCAAATGCACCAGACACTGGAACGAACATAACCTTTTACACCACTGTAGAGTAGTTATAGAGAGATGTGTGTTTTTACAAATACATGAATGTCCACACATCACTCGTCAAGTGCTTCTGCTGCATTAAATGGATCCTTGTTGTATATTTCTCATGTCTCTTCATGTTTCTTTCAAGTCTTCAGTGTAAACTGTTTAACAAAGTCAAAAATAACCTTTAAAGAGATTCAGTAACACTGGTAAAGGAGGCGAAGATATCTCCCTCACATGGATGGATTACTGAATGGGCCTACCGGGCACAGGCCCAGGGGCTTAAAGTGTCAGGGGCCCCCTGGCCTTCAGTTGCAAAATGTCAAATTAACACATATTTACTAGGAAGAGACTCAAAATGACCACAAAGAGATGCAAAGCAACTAAAAAGAGACACAAAATTACAACAAAGAGATGACATGAAGCACAAAGAGACACAAAACGATGAAAAAAGACACAAATATACCTAAAAGAGATACAAAATTACTATACAAAATGACTAAAAAGACACAAACATACCCCATCAAAACACAAACTGACCTTTAAAGAAACAAAAATGACTTCAAAGAGATGCAAAGGAACTACAAAGAGCAAAAAATGTATTCAAAGAGACACAGTACAACCTAAAGAGACACAAATATACCTAAAACATACACAAATTGACATCAGAGACACAAAAGAACTACAAAGACACAAAAAAATGACTACAAAGGGACACAAAACGACCAAAAAAGACACAAATATACTCCAACGAAACACAAATTGACAGTTTAAGAAACAAAAACGACTACAAAAAGATGCAAAGAACTACAAAAAGACCCAAAAAACAAGAAACTGACACAAATATACCTAGAAGAGATATAAAATGACTACAAAAAGATGCAAAATGACCAAAAAAGACACAAATATACCCCATCAAAACACAAATTGACCTTCAAAGAAACCAAAATGACTACTAAGAGATGCAAAGGAACTACAAAGAGACACAAAATGATCAAAAAGGACTTAAATATACTTTAAAAAGATACAAAATGACTTAAAAGAAACACAGAACAACCAAAATTCACAGTTACAAAATGACTTGACACAGACTGGCTACAAAGAGATGCAAAGGAACTACAAAGAAACAAAAAAATGACGACATAGAGATGCAACATGACCCAAAAAATACACAAATATACCCCAAAGACACACAAAATGACTACAAAAAGATGCAAAATGACCAAAAAAGATACAAATATACCCCAACGAAACACAACTTGACCTGAAAGACAAAAAATGATGAAGAGATGCAAAGAAGCTACAAGGAGACACAAAACAACTACGATGAGACACAAATATACCTAAAAGAGATGCAAAATGACCTAAAAGAAACACAAATATACCCCAAAGAAACACAAAGGGACTACTTCCACTACATTATCACATGATTCGCCCATGCTCCCTCACATATGTTTTATAATCAAATAATTGGTCCCTTTTTTTTGCAACAGTGAATTCCACTTCCTGCACATCCACACAGGATAGCACTCAGACATGGGAGGATTATCTAGGCCACTGGGCTACAGTCAGAGAGAGGGAGGGCAGCAGGAAGAGGAAAGCTTGCATCCATATTTTTTTCTGGGTGTGTGTGTGTCTGGGTGTGTGTGTCTCTGGGCAGCTTCTCTGATGAGGCTCCTCATCACACAAATCCTTATCTCTTCCACCAGAACATAAACCCAGCCGGTGACATCTGGATTACATGCAACCAACCTCATGTTAACAGACCGCAGTGACATAAGAGTCTGAGATTCATTGTCTGTAATCTACACATAAGGGGCAATATGTATGTGAGCGTGTATCTTATCTTTTAATATGGTTTCAGCTTCTATATGAAAGCTGTCTGCACATTCTGAAACATACTGCACGCTGAAAACACAAACTGCCTTTTGTCCTCTCTGCTCTTAAACAAAGGTACCAGCGGTTATGCTCATCCCTGGTTCATGTGGTTCCCTGATGGATTATAATTTCTTCCCCTCAGAGCCCAGATGAGGGCTGTGCATATCGAGATTAAGGCTGATAGATAATCCGACCACGGCGCTGTTTGGACTCATGCGGGTCTCCATTCATCCAAACAAACAGTTTCCCATGAAAATTTAATGGGGGAGATATTTTTCTTAACAAATAAAATAAAATAAATATTAAAAAATTAAAGAAATTAAATAATGATGATAATAATAATAATAATAATAATATGCAAAAAATACAAAAGCTATATTAATGAAACATACATACATAATTTTAAAAAATAATTAATAATAATAATAATTTTGAAGCCCCCTCGCAGTAACTCTGAGGACCTAGGGGTCCCAGACCCCCTGTTGAAGACCCAGGCTGTAGATCTTCAACAGATTATCTATAGATTAAATGTCACAATTCACAAAGATATCCACATATTCTCAGAATAATTCAGTTGAACTTAAACTAGTCACTCAACCTGTGCAGGACATAATTATAGTAATAATTTCAATTTAACTAAATGATTATTAAAATATGAAGTGAAATGTCACATACACTCTTTACATAAACATCTACAGACAAAACAAAGCACATGAATTGTTGAATTTCAATTTATAAGCTGTTGAAATGTTACAAATACAAATAGTGTACCAATAGTGCTCAGAATAATGTAAAGCCGGAACATCTACGGTTCCATGACACCTGAGCCAACTCAGTCTGCTGATGAAGACCGTGAGATCTGGTCAAAAGCTCCAGAACAGGCAAGTAAATGGGCCTTGAGTTGAGATTCCTTTGTAAACTGGAAATAGTTTGACCATAAATAAATAAATATTAGCATAAGGTTGAACACTACACAACACTAACTAAATAGACAGCTGCAGCTCGTGTGGGGACCTTGCATACCAAGACTCTTCATTGAGTTATATATAGTCTTTAAATTAAGATTGGCATACAGCCTGATCCAGTACATAAGAAATATGTGTGCCTTAAGAATACTTACACACACGCTGTTGATAGACACCATCATGAAACCAGACATGCCTGCATGTGAGGCTTTACGCTACCCTTACCCAAGACCAGTGTTGTAAAGAAAACTGTAATGTACAGAGCCATGTCAAACTGGAATAAAGCACCACTGTACGTAACCCAGGTTACCAGTAGGATTTGCCTTAAAAAGAAACTAAGAACAGCAGTTATCAAAAACCAAATCTGTTTTACCAGCATATGATGTGATGTTTGTGAAGGATATTTGTGTTTGTGGCGCTCACTTGGATGATGCCTCAGTGTACAACCATGATTTATGCAGTCATATATGAGCCTAGTTTATGGGCTCTATTGGTTTTTATGATCTACTGATGTAGTGACATTGTAAATGTGAGATAACTGTCCCTTGTTTGGGTTTTATCTAAATTTGTCGATGTTGTTAATTGTTTACGATGAGATAATTTGTGTTTTCTTGAATTTTTTTTGAATTGCAAACTTCAAATATGAGAAACTGGACGTAAAGTAAATGGACAAAATCAAAACATGGTTAAAAATGAGTAATAAAACAGAGACATTTTATTATATTATAAAAGCGATTTTAATATCATTTTAAATAGTTTTAATGTATTTTTAAGCATAATATCAATAGAAAAGTTAAAAAAAGTTACCTAAAAAGTCATTGAATCAAAAAATTAAAGTAAAGAAAGACAGACACAAAGAAGAATTAGTCTGAAGAAATGTCCAGTAAGAGAATCACACAGTTGGTTGTAATTAAAGACATGCCAGTGTGACAATAAGCACAGTGCTCAGTTACGCAGCTGTCATTAGGCTGATCACATGCACCTGTGTGTTAAGGCAAACCCAACAACACAGCAGACGTTGCTGTGTGTTTTGAGAGCAGGAAGGAAGTCGAGCTTTATAAATAATGTCATAGTGTTTTTGTGTGTTTGGTGTGAAAAATGTCTACGCTGGTCTCGTGGCACTGCCTGAGGTCATAGTCACAATATCCAATGGAGAATCGTCCCTGGAAGACAAAATGAGACACAGACATTCAGCACTGTAATTCTGACAATGGCAGCAATATAGAAGTCTGAATATGAAGTTGTATGAAGTCTAAAGTCTCACCTTTGGTCTCTTAAAATAATCAAGCCCTCTTCCTATCTTGATGATCCATCCACTGTTGAACCTGAAACCATGAATTTTGATTTAATGCTATGAAATAAAGTCACAATCACAGAGAGTGGAGTGCTAACGTGAGAGTAAATCCAACAAAATGAAGCATGAATTTCTTCTTAAAAACAATTCAGTGTGCTGTTTTAGGTTGAAACCCTTCACATGTCAGCTGCAGCTGTACCTGATCTCCCTGTCATGTATAGAGGAGGAGTACTGCACATCCAGAGTCACTCCCTGAGCACTCAGACTCTCTTTCAGCTCAGCCAGAGCGCTGGTCTGCTGGCCGCTGTCCGCCTGCAGGACAAGATGCATGACAGTGAGACAACAGCACAAACTGAACAGAAGAGACCGCCATGGCTGCCATGCAATACTGTGACCTCGTTAGTTTAGTAACGTACTTCGTCTTGTGAAGTGAGAAGATGGATCTTCTTCACCTTGCAGGGTGCTTTCAGCAGCATCTCACAGAACCGCAGGAAGTTGTACAGCTGTAGGGGAGAGGAGGGAGAAGCACAGTGGTACAGTTTAACTATAATCATCAGTACAAAGGTACAGAGTGCTTTATGCATTGTAAAAATAAAAAAAGGAGAAAATTCAACATTTAAGGCAATAAACTTTGACAACTTATCACACAGTTTACTTCAAACTAAACTTCTCTAAACTATAAAATTAAGTCAACTGGATTAAAACAACTAATGTTTTCTCATTGACACAATATGATTAAGGATTAGTCTGTAAATCAGTCACAAGGCTGAAAATCAAATAATCATTTAAGCCATTTATCCATTACAAATACTTACAGCTTTTCAAGTATGTAGACAGACGGTATTTCTGTTTGATAGTTTTGGCAGTTTCCATGTTGGTCAGACAAAATCAGTGTTGAAGACTGATTTTTTTATTGTAAAATGAAGGATATTTATTACCAATATTTATACCTTTTAGCTCACTGATGTGTCTGTTTGCCTGTTGTATGTTACTGTGCTTCTCTGTGTTCGAACTGCTCATCAGTAATTAACCCTTGTGGGATAAATAAAGTTACTGTGAATTTGAAATACACTCACCGGCCACCTTATTAGGTACACCTGTTCAACTGCTTGTTAACGCAAACAGCTAATCAGCCAATCACATGGCAGCAACTCAAAGCATTTAGACAGTCAAGACGACCTGCTGAAGTTCAAACTGAGCATCAGAATGAGGAAGAAAGGTGATTTTGAACGTGGCATGGTTGTTGGTGCCAGACGGCTGGTCTGTCAGAAACTGCTGATCTGCTGGGATTTTCACACACAACCATCTCTAGGGTTTACAGAGGATGGTCCCAAAAAGAGGAAATATCCAGTGGGCAGCAGTTCTCTGGGTGAAAATGCCTTGTTGATGCCAGAGGTCAGAGGAGAATGGCCAGACTGGTTCAAGATGATAGAAAGGCAACAGTAACTCAAATAACCACTGGTTACAACCAAGGTCTGCAGAAGACCATCTCTGAACCAACAAGAACATCCACGATGAAGCAGATGGGCTACAGCAGCAGAAGACCACACCAGGTGCCACTCCTGTCAGCTAACA
>NC_065512.1:16657327-16739984 GCF_006386435.1 Epinephelus moara | reverse complement strand
GGTTTCTTGAACATGACAATGAGTTCACTGTACTCCAATGACCTCCACAGTCACCAGATCTCAATCCAATAGAGCACCTTTGGGATGTGGTGGAACGGGAGATTCACATCATGGATGTGCAGCTGACAAATCTGCAGCAACTGTGTGATGCTATCATGCCAATATGGAGCAACATCTCTGAGGAATGTTTCCAGCACCTTGTTGAATCTATGCCACCAAGAATTAAGGCAGTTCTGAAGGCAAAAGGGGTCCAACCCTGTACTAGTAAGGTGTACCTAATAAAGTGGCCAGTGAGTGTATATATATTGACACAGTGACCTTGTTAAGACACACAGTGACACAATAAACAATGATGAAGATCTTACTTGGTGGATGTGTCGTATGTACGGATCCTCCACCCAGACCTCTGTGAGTAAACTGCCTATATACGGCTTGAAAAGCACCTCGTAGCTGTAACCAGTAGCATCCTCCGCTATTCTAATCTGCTCATGGTACTTTCCATCTGACAGGAGAGGAAACACAGAGATAGAGGTTAGAGATTGGCACACAGAGCATCCTGCAACAATAAAATCCATTATTTATCCCCCAACACACACACACACTCACACACATATTTGTTTAACGACATGCACCGTGTAGCTTTCATAAATAGTAATAGTGTTCAAACCAGTTTTTGCCTCAGGGCCTCAAGAGTGGGTAAAATACAGAAACAATCTTCATGGCCTTTGCTGTGTGAATCAGTTGGTCTGTCAGAATATATTGGATTTTCTTTTAAATATGCACCACTTATGCACATTATCTATTAAACTTAAGTGTTTGCACCTCTATATATATACATAGTATTTACACTCTTATTATGCATGTACATTTTACTGCAGTACATTCCTGTTTACATTTTGTCTGTCCATGCAACTAATGATTCATCTCATATTTTATTTGTTGTATTTTGTCACTTATTTGAACTTGCACTACTTTACATCCCTTAGATTATATTTTTGTTCCTATCTGTGTGATTTTATTAATATTATTATTTTTCTAATTTCATTTTTTACACATATTTAAATTGCATTGCTGGAGGGAGTCTGAGACCTCAGTTTTTTAGTGGCAGTGACTGCTCTGCTAATTATTTTATGTTTGAAAATAAAAGACTCTGAACGTTATCAGCAGCTTTTTAAGGGCCTTGAGGCAGATCCTGCTTTATTACCTGCCTGTAAACACAGGGGCCCGGTGTCAAAATGCATATGGTTCATATTTTATTGTAATATTCTTCTGTTCTTTATTTATATTTCTTGATTTTTGCAATATTTGCTTTTGTTGTTTTTAGTTGTCAACTCGTTTGACTGATAACCAGTACCGATATTAATATATTCACTTCTTTCCCTACCTAATTTTAGTGATCATCAAGTCTCTCCTGTAGTGGAATTAACATCATATTATGCATGTATGCTCTTATCGTGATGCCCACCAGCAGATGGAGAAATGAAAAACAGTACTTTTCAATGTATGTGATATTCATTCATTGTGCAAACCAAGAAAAAGCATGTTGACCAATTGCAATGTTTAATTTTAAAGCCAATATTGGCCAATACCAATGACCTGCCAATATTGGAACTGCATTAATCAGGATTTTTACCCCTGTATATCACCAAGTCTGTTTGTTTTGGAGAGGGAGAAACCTCTGCGGATAATTTGGCTCCTGGTAAAAACCTCCCAAATGTCTGGATCTTGAGTCATCAGAGAAAACAGGTGTGCACAGATTAACAGCAGCTTGGCTCACGGCTCGCCTCTGACATGCCAAACAGCATTGGAGAAACACTGATTTATAACTTCAAACCATGTTATTCAGAGTTTTTACCAGTTTTAATCACCAGTTCTGTTTGTTTCGGAGAGGAAGAGACGTCTGCGGATAATTCGGCTCCAGGTAAAAACCTTCTGAACAATGAACACCGAAGGAATTCTAACCAGGAGAAGTTTCAGCTGGTTGCAATGTCAATCCTCAACACTAGATGCCACTAAATCCCCATAAATCTTACATGCTGGACCTTTAACCCACAAACAAACGGGGTTGTGTGAGGCCCCACCACAGCAGCCTAACCCAGCCTTTGCAGGAGCAGTTATCCACTTTCCCCGAGTTGTTATTGAGCCTTTAGTTCCTTGTGTTAATTACCTTCTTTCAGCTGGTTCACATGAGCTTTGATTTGCTCTGCTCTGTCCATGTAGCCCTTTATCTTCTCCCTGTAGTGCCCTCTCTTTGAGTCATCTTTCACAGCTGCTGGCAGGAAACAAGAATGAGCTATGGTTCATGTCTTCATCATGCTGCCTCTACTGTGTATCTGCATACCTTTCAACACGTCCATGAGCAGCTGGATGCCCTCCTGGTAGCAGACCAGAGACTCCTGGAAGCGGCTGCTGTTGTCCAGCTCCACCGCCCGCTTCAGGACGGAGATGGCGGATGTCTCCATCCCTGACACATGATTTTGTGTCATAATTCTGTCTATGTTTCGTGTCTTAAGAGCTTCTATAACACCAACAGGGCGTTCATGTTCATCTACTGTCAGGAAATGCGCTATTGAAGTGCGCCACAAAAATATTTCCCGCAGAAACGTGTTTGTGGAATAGTGGTCCACGATGTTTACAGTTTCAACACAAAAACATAAAGCTAGAGCACCTATATTTTAATCACATCGTATAAAAATTAAATACTACATAATCCTTTTTTCCAATTCTCAAATATAGCTAAAAATAGCTCTAGGAACCTTGTTGCGGGAACATTTGTCACATCGGTGCAGTTTCAATAGAACTCCTTACAACTTCCGGTTTACACATTTATGGAGGAGACAAAACTGTCATGGCTCCAACGTGACAGTCTGTTTGCAGTCGTTTTCCAGCTCTTGAATTAATGTTTATCGTGTAAATTTGGTGACTATGATATAAATATTGTGTTTTTATTAATAACGTTAAGTTACGTCTGATCCACGCGCTTGTTTAGCGGTTACTGGGGCCGGAAGTTAACGATAACCTTGGCGTGCATGAGTGTAGTTTTTGTAACTGGTGCCCGTTAACGGTAACTCTACCAAAAATATAAAACATGTCGGGTGTCTGTCGCAGTTTGAGCTCTTTATCAGGCAAGGTAAGACAAACATCACAATACTGACAGAATGAAATTACCCTTGTGTATTTTTACTTTAGGACCTTTCAATGTCGATACTGTATAACGTTACGGGTATTTTGTATATAAATGTACCATTAATTGTCTGAAATAATATTAACGGACTATCTTTGGGTTTTACAAAAAGCAATATAATGGGGATGTCACAGTTATCTTGTTTTGTGTATTACATGTTCAACTCTTGCAACGTCTGCCATACTGAAACTTGCACAAGAATTAATCTGTGAAAAATTGCACCTATAGGATTAAAATTACATTTTATTTATGATTTATGATTGTGCCAGTCTCTAATGTCGTTAAATGGTCACTAGATGACGTGATATAGATAACAGAGATAAATCCTCTGACTCCATTTTTTTCTGTTACCAACATATGTCACATAAAGAAATAACTTGACATGAATGTATTGTTTTTTATTGTACGAGACAGATTAAATTGCTGCACAAACCCTGTTCAAAATTAAAGCTGCCAAACCCACTGACTAAAAACACACTGCCCACAAAGGTGGAATAATTGGAGTGGCAGTAGCTCTGCTTATAGTGTCTTGGCTTGGGAACCAGAGGGTCCCTGGGTCAAGTCAAGTTCATCCTTGTACTTATGGAGGCTTTAAAATCAGGCAGAGAGACCAGTGCATGTAGTTTCAAATCTCTTTGAAGGTTATTTCAAGTGAGAGGAGCAGAGCACATGAAAGCTTTCCCCTCAGGCCTCGGGATTAATACAGTATTTCTTCTTCTTCTTCTTCTTCTTCTTCTTCTTCTTCTTCTTCTTCTTCAACCCAAAGATATTAAAGTGATAGCCACCGCAGTATAAATCATCTGGCAAAGTCTGACAGTTGACACATTTATGAGAACAACATTTATTACCAAGTAGGTTATCAGTTACAAGGAATTTGCTTTATAACAGAGCTGTTTCAGAATAAGAAAGCTGTAGAGTTATGTACAGGATGTGCAAAAAATATTAGTCATGTCCTCTCCCCCCACCTTCACAGGACACTGTATTCGATCATTCCTGTATTAGAAAACAGATGTGCATCTAAGTCTGTGTTACACTACCACCCTCTGATTTTGTTTTTTATCTCATCTCTGCTTGTGCACGTTTACAGATCCTGACAGCTGCCACACGTTTGCCACCCTGCCCGTGGTTTGTGCCAGCACGCAGCAAATTTCGCAAAGCAAGAATCCCAAACGAGGTAAGAATCAAGACAAACAGGTGCGATGTATGTAAATTGGTTTCACTAATTTAATGAATAGCAAATTTGAGAAGCAATTTGCACCACTTAAGTGCAGTGTCAGCTAAGGTGGGTCATTTTTATTACCTGAACTTTTGGTCCCGTCTTGTAGGTAATAGTTAATACCTCAGTATTTTAATCTACATTGTTCTCACATGGTTCATGTTGGTAAATTAGGCGGAGTAAAATTCCAGCACAGATGAACAGGAAGTGTTGGGGGATCATTGAGTGCCCAGGGTCTCGTAAACAGAATAATCCGGCCCTGATTATAATGACGCTCCCTTGTTCTGCATTTCTAAACGATTAAAGAACGTCAGTGTTCAAATGCTCTTTTTGTTCTTCACAGCTTTTTGTGGAGAGATCAAAAGAACATGAGAAATACGGGGGAGATCCCGAACAGCCTCACAAACTGCACATAGTGACACGAGTGAAGAGTACGATGAGAAGACCGTACTGGGAGAAGGAGATAGTGAAACACTTTGGGCTTGAAAAGGTAAGGCTTTTGTTTTGTTCAGAAATAAAGGAAATGCTCTGACAAACACAAGACCATCAAGAGATTTAGGAAATGAATGATACTAAGATGTATTTTGAGGACAACATATGTGTAAATGCTTCATGTTCAATTCTTTTATGACCACAAAATAAGTGTAAATTAGCACCTCAGTAAGTGTAACGCACAGTGTGCCTCACCCTTATCTTGCTGACTGAGGAAACACCTTTCATCAGAAAAAAAATGTCAGCTGTGATTGTGTCACCTCAAGCAGATATAGCATTTGAATTTTCCCTCTGTTCTCTCTCTGTCATGTCTTTAGTCACACGTACCTGTAATCCACAAAAACACACCTGCAGTTAACAGCCAGCTGAAATTCATCAAGCACCTTATAAGGTAAGAATAACGTAACATATCTACTTTAAATTATAGCGGTCAAGTCTCTGCTAATGATTAAAGTCTCATGGCACAACAGAAGACGATTTATTTTTTAGTAGATTCAGTAAATGCCTAGTAAAGCTTTTTGTTCTGTTTGTATGATTTCCTGCGCTTCTGTCATCTCTGTCCCTCAGGGTTCAGCCGCTGAAGACGCCCTATGGAGTCCCTGCTGAAGAGGACATGGCTGACACCTACATCAACAGCAAAGGAGAGCTGATTGTCCGTCGCCTGCTCAAACCTGTAGACCCCAAAGCTATCGAACCCTAGCTGTGCTTTCAATCATGCTCAGTTGTCCATAGCTTCCTGTTCTGACTCCATCACACTGAGAAAATGTCGTGGCTCTCGCTGGACTTAAACCTGATGCGAAGTGTTCTGACTTACGGGACTTTAGACTCCAAGTGAATGTAAGAAATGTTGTCATCAAACTCTATTACAAGTCCCTCAGCAAACCAGGAGCCTCTCTCATGAAGCAGGAATACTCAGAATTACCAACTTATCTCAGTAACTGTCCTGAGTGAAAAACACATTGTTTTCCAGGTCTGAATAGGTTCTGGGGTTACTCTGAAAAGTTATCCAGGCATGTTGGTTTGTTTCATCTCCTTATCAATAAATGGCAAAATATCAGTCACACATACAGCTGTTACGATTGAAAACATTACATTACATTCTCTGTCTAACACAACTTGTAAAAACTCAATAAATTAAAGACCTTTTGAAATGAAATGTTTCCTTTTCACTTTTTTTTAGTGGAGACAAGTTCTCCCTCACCCCTTGTTTACACTTGTTCTTTAACAGTCAGACCTCCTGACAGGACTGTAGCCATGTCAGTAAGTATAAGAGAAATAAAACAAACCTTACTGTTTCATACAAACTGTAAATGATGCCATGCGTGCACAATGCCAAGCTATGTATGACTTTATAACACTGCAGATTCAGTTACAAGGAGACTGCTTTTCCCCCCACAACTTAGAAGTTATTTGTTCTCTCAATAATCAGAAACAATGGATTACCAGAACCATCCAGGACACCATGAAAACATTTACTGCAGCCAGTCAGAAAACATGAACAACAATAAGCTAGCAATATAAAAAGAGGCAACAAGGACTAAATTGCAGTAATTGTTTCACCACCATGAGAAGCTCAGTTTCCTGAGTATGTAGCATTGTGTGACAACAGTGTCTATCAACAGTATGGATTTGGGACACAGCTTAAGTTTATTGACACATGCCTTAATTGCTCCGGTTTACCAGGTGTAACACACAGTTCCTTTTGCACCTGTTAAAGCAGAACACTTTACACCTCTATTGCCACTGGTTCATTCACATTGAGTTCGAACACACAGAACTCCCAGTTTAGCTCCAGCCGACTAATCAGAGCAGAGCTCTAATCAGTCAGGATAATTGAACACACCTGTGTAAGTGTGCAGGGCACCTAACAAGGTGTTTACAGGTATCAGCAATGGAATTTAATGCTTTTTAAGAAATTTCCAAGGTATTTTTTTTTTTACCAAATTGAAGGCTGATTTTTGGACAAATCATCTTTGTCTTGTTCAAACATTGCAGGTAAGAATAATTATAATTAGTATGCATGTGGTCTTCTGCAGGAATATGGTTATTAGAGTGAGTTGGGTTAATCTACATTGTGCCAACAGGTAAGCGTGAGTATAAAGACAGTTTTAGGTTCAGCGGTAGTTTTAAGGATTTGTAACGTCAGAAATGTCGACTTTCATGCAGAAGAGCTTGAGTCTAAAAATGGATAAATTTAAATGGATAATTAAATTCAGGGTTCAACATTAACTTTTTTCACTTGCTTGAAAGTTGGGTCAAAAATCTGCTTAACCCTACAAAAACATTTTTTTTAAATTATTTTTATTTATTAATTTATAATTAATTATTTTATATGACATGCAACAGGTGTGCTTATTTTATTTTATTAATTATTTTATTTCTTTAATTTCTAATCAATTATTTTATTTAATATTACATGTAACAGGTGTTCTTATTTTATTTATTTATTTTTATTAATTTAATTTTATTTAATTTATAATTAATTTATTTAATATTACATGACAGGTGTGCTTATTTTTTTTTATTAATTACTTTAATTGTATTTAATTTATAATTAATTATTTTAATTTTATTTAATTTATAATTTATTATTTTTATTTAATATTACATGTGACAGGTGTGCTTATTTTATTTATTTATTAATTAATTTTATTTAATTTATAATTAATTATTTTATTTAATATTACATGTGACAAGCACGCTTATTTTATTTATTTATCTTTTATTTATTTTTCAGAAAAAAAAACCTGTTTAATTCTTTTTGTACCGTCTGTTGCTAGATTTACCAGCCCAACGTGTCATTTTACCTGCCCTGGGCAATCAGGCAATTCTTATTATTGAACCCTGAAATTAGATAAAATGTTTGCAGCAATTAAGACCTCACAAATTTAAATGTAAGACATTTTATGACTCTTTAAGGACCTGCAGACACCCAGCTTAATTGTCCGTCACATTTTGTTTTTCCTGTCCTGCAAAGCTTTTCAAGGTGTGTGATGAAGTCTGAACCAACACTAAATGAACGCTTCCCATGGAAGAAGGATCTAACAAAGGAACACTGTAGTGCTGCATTATGGGAATGGTAGGATCCATTGTTTTCAACCACATTAGAAACTAAAATCCATCTCTCACATGTACCCTGACTTTATAGAGGAGCTGTACAAAATCACAGAAGCACAGAATTTAAATTCCTTTTATGTTTTTTATTAAGTCTGTATTAGTCAAGTCAAACTCTTGCTACAAGGAAATGTCATGTAAAAATGTATTCTGATGCTCAAAGATGATCTTGGCACTCATGCATCATGGTTTCTGTTCTAACATCACACAACAGAGTGAGCTAAATGAGCTCGCTGGAAATTCAAGACAAAGGTTCATGAGGAGACAGAATCACAGATGATAAAGCTAAGAGCTAGTTGATACATGATTGGTGGCTCAGCGACACAGACTGCATCTACAATTTGATGTGTAATGTTTCCTTGTCTGTCATTTTTTATTTGTTATTCAAATATAAAACATGGCAGACAAATCATTAAATAAGGCGGGAATGAAAAAAAAAAGCTTTATATAAAAGAGAGATGGTAAATTAAAATATGGAAATCTGTTATGAATGGGTAAGTCACTGAGAGAAGGGAAAGTAAAGCGGGCTGTCTGCTAGACTTTTTAAAGAGGTAGCCCTGAGAGAGAAAACCAGACGGTCGGAGCTTTTCAGTCGTCTCCAGAGTCAGAATCTGAGTCGTAACCTCGACCTCTGATGGTTTTCTTCTCCACCTTTGTGAACTTTGTGCCCGACCTCTGCGTCACTGTAGGAGGCTCCATCAGGTTTCCACTGAAACAGGAAAAAAGATGATGTTAAAATCCAGTAGTGTATTCTTTTAATCAGCTCACGATGCCTAAAAGGTGACGGAGGGAGTCTTCTGTCTCACCTGTAGTTAATGACATCTGCACAGCCGAGTCTCCATTCCAGCATCTCTGTGGGAAACTCGTCTGCGTTTCCCAGGTCAGAGAATCCGACCACATAGTCCTTTGTTTTCCCGTCTATTACCAGGGCCAGCGTGGGAATGACCTTGATATGCAGCCTCTCTGTCAGAAACGGGGCCTTTTCCACGTTCAGCTTGATGAATTTGGTCTCGACGTGCTTCTTTGCCAAGATGGCCAGGTGTTTGTCGAGGATCTTACATCTGTGTGTGGGGGACAGAATGACAAGTTCAGCGGCCTGATGACGACATAGTCATGTTACTAAAATTCAAAACTAAGGAGAAGATCTAACATCAAAGGAACGCGATCATGTTAAAGGGATAGTTTGGATCTCTAGAAGTGGGGCTGTATGAGGTAAACAGTGGATGTCAGTCAACATGCCCCCATTTTGGAGAAGCAGACAGAAGCACTGACACAGAAGCCAAACAATGTACTGCTGTGGACGGGGCGGCAACAAGACATTTTTAGCCACCCCCCCAAAAAAAATCATTATCAGGTTAAGTACACGCTATATTTAGAATATTTTCACTGATTTACCTTGCCTTCAGACAGCAATATCTGTTGGGATAATTAAGCCATTACATTGCTCTCTTCAAAGCCAGAATCCATTGGGAAAAACAGTGATCTAACATCGCCGAACACAGGAGCTGCTGGTCTACTGCTGCCTCCATCGGTCAGTTAGTTTGTGTTCTTGTGTGACTTCAGCGTTTAAAGGAGTTAATTCAGATTCACCAAAGTCACACAATAACACAGACTATTTAACTAATCGATTTTGTGAATGGACACTGGTGGCTCTGACCAGAGCATAGATGAGGAACTGAAGCTGTTAACAGCTTTTCCATGGATCAGGCTGTCTGTCTGCAAGGTAAAGCGGTGAAAGTACTCTGATTATAGCGTACGCGTAGACTGTGGCTAAAATATGTTTTTCTGCTGCCCCTGCTCACAGCAGTACACTGCTTAGCTTCCATGTCGGCACCCCTGCCTCACTTTCCAAACTGTGGGTGTAAAGACCGCCATGAATCAGTACCTCATACAATCCCACTTCAAAAAGTCTGAACTATCCCTTTAACAAGACTTAAGTAACACAGTTAGTGGCCGCGAGCCTGAGTTGTTTTAGCACTAGAGTAAATTTCTCAATTGTTATCTTGTCACTCTGACACTTAACAGACATAAACAAAAACTATGGACTTACCTGAAAGTGGAATTTCTGTAGAAGTGGCAGACAACATTCTTGCTCTCTTTGACCTCGCCGAAAAAGTCTTTCTCACTTGGGATTTCTTTGTACTCTCCGTGGCCTTTAGACAACCACTCCTTAAGAACAGAGAACTGGGATGAGTAGCAGAACAATGCATTTCAAAAAGCAGAAAAACTGGCCTTTACATTCGAGCACCATGAAAACATGCGGTCTCTTTTGTTGGCTGATCTGAGATGTGTGAATGTAAAACCATTTTTCCCACAAAAGATCCACGTGTACTTCTGATGTATAAGTTAAACTACAGTACAATAGTTCAAATGATTTCTAAAGGGCTCTGTGAATAAACCAGCAACCGGCTGCTTGAGGAAACATTTGGGACATCCCATTACTACTCAAATAAATCAAGTAACAGAATTCAAAATCAGGTTGTCACAGAAAAACATAATTCCTGCAAGAAATACCGTGCTGCATTTGCTGTAAGAAGTGTATTTACTAAATGACCCAGATAATTTTATTTCCTTCAGACACAGAGTATAAAAGATATAAAAGAAAACATCCCAGGTACCTGCTTCTGTTTCTGGGCTTTCTTCAGCGCCTCCAATCGCCTCTCCTTCAGTCTCTCCAAATCATCTTCATCCATTTCATTCATTTTGCTCAACTGTGCATCCAGCTTCTCCTCCACCAGCTTGGCTGACTGCTCCAAAACCTTTGTCACAATGTCTATCGATTGGTTGGCCATGGTTGGCGGCTCAGTGTGAAACTCTTTCTGTGACTGAGGGAGTAAAGAACAGATAATGTGAGATGAGACATGACACCTGATAACACACAGTGATACCACAGAGAGGGATGTTAGCCAAGCTGATGTCAATCATTGACAACACCTCTCAACCCCTGCATGACACTCAGCTCCCTCAGTAACAGACTGCGACACCCACAGTGCAAGACAGCGTGCCTCTGCAGTCAGACAGCAGGCAGACTTAACAAGACCACACATCATGTAACACTGTTATATTTGTCTTCACTTACTTAACAATAATACAACAATGACTCCTCCATTCATGAACATTATGATGTTTGGTGTTGGTCAAAACTTTCACAGGGGTGTTGATTCAATATTAAGGTCACTTTGGAGGCTGCAGCTTGTGGTATTGTTGAGTTGTATTGCGTTACAGTGAGGGATGTTTCTAATGTTAAGTCTACCCGCACTGATTACAAATACAGCAGACAATATATTAGAAACAGCTTTAAAAATGAGTACTAAAATCATCATAACCTACTGCAGGACTGCTGTATTACACTGCATTACATTTACCCAAGTGTACCTAATAAACTGGCATCTGAACCAGTGCATGCCCTAACACGAGCTTGTATAACCAACAACGTGTGTTCGTAACATTACTGTGTTACAGCCATTGAGTAAAACGATACACCGTCAGCTGTCAGACTGCGCAGCATCTTGTTGGTAGGGACAAAGCCTTGGTGACAGCTGGGCACACCTTATTTTCGCCGGTTGCTAGCTAGCGTTAGCCTAGCTTAGCTACGATAACATACATAGTTATAGTTGTCTATTTCTTCGACTTTTCTTCCTTCGTTGACTGTGCAGCCACTAACTACACGCCAGTTAATTGGAAAAATGCAGCGTGTCGCTTACTTTTGCCAGAAATCAAGTAAAAATCAAACAGTTGATGACGTTACTATGTTAGCCTGCTCATATGTTAGCCTGCTATGCTAGCTAACGTTAGCCCTGTGAGTTTCATAGACGTTAACCCTCGCGCGGACACGGAACAATACATGATCAGTATTTGAGACTATAATAAACGTGAATTATGTGTGGTGTTAAAATAAAAATATCCTTATTTTATAACAACAATAGCGCTGAATGACTTGGTTACCTGTTAGAGCCTGGTGACACTTCACTTCGTGCGCGAAATGCAAAACGAAATGCCGCGGATGTAACGTCACCAGGCCCGTTTGACGTCAAACTACATCCGGGCAACTCATGAAATAAAAAATAAATGGTCCGTTTTTTTTCCAACTCGTGATACATGTTTTTTTTTTTCTTTAAAAAATGGTATTATTAGACCCAAAATGTCATGCATATAATTAATACACATATTGGAAACAAAAATATATGTATTTTTTTCATTATTACTTTTTAATTATTACTTTGGTGAGTAAAACCTGTACAATCAATTTATTATTCACATTATTCTATTATTATTGATAATTGATATTGATATTATTGATAAACAGTTTTGTTTGAATTTAATAATAAAATATAATTACGAAACTGGCCACCGTAGCAACTTGTCTGAATAAAATTTAAATATGACTACATGACAATGAGGGCGGCACAGTGATGTAGTGGTTAGCACTGTCGCCTCAAAGCAAGAGGGTTCCTGGTTCAATCCCAGGGTGGGGAGCCCTTCTGTGTGGAGTTTGCATGTTCTTCCCATGTCAGCGTAGGTTTTCTCCGGGTACTCCAGTTTCCTCCCACAGTCCAAAGACATGCAGGTTAATTGGTGACTCTAAATTGTCCGTAGCTGTGAATGTGAGTGTGAATGGTTGTCTGTCTCTATGTGTCTGGTGACCTGTCCTGGCGCCTCTCGCCCAATGTCAGCTGGGATAGGCTCCAGCCCCCCGGGGGCGACCCCTAACAGGATAAGTGGTTATGGAAAAGGAATGAATGAATAAATAAAAGAAGTGTAAACGCAAAATAGCTGTCAGATTAATGACACATGCTCACTTTTAGAATACAAACAAATTCAAGTCATAAAATGTTTGTACCGTTTTAAGCACATTTGTGTGTATGCACTTGTTTATTTAGATTCATCGTCATCCAGGTCATGGTAATCTTAAGTGCAATATCATAGGCAACTGGAGTCTTCAGTATAAACTGAAGAAACACCTTTCTTGGATGAGAGGTGAAATGTCTTCGAGAAACTCAAGCAAATCCAAATTGCCTATGATATAGCACTTAAGAGTGTGTATGCACGGTTTGTGAATGAGTCCTATTGTTTCTAAGCTAAATCAAGTCCTTAACTGTGAAAATGAACTGCTGCCATCAAATTAAAGACACAGGGTCCCACGTTTACTAAGGTGAGACTGAAGCAGTTTGTGCACCAGGCAATCCTAAAACTAAATATGGAGCTTAATCCCAGATCAAATACATGTTTACGGGTCTTGAATGTTGTTAAAAGTGCTTCTTGTTTCCTGTTTTATACATTTGTTCTTTTAATGTTGCAAATAGAGCTGCTGTGAGGCAAGGCAATTCATTTATCATCATTTTAAAAATTGACAACCACCAATAAATTAATACAGAGTTTACAGTTTATTACCAAGATTTAGAAAACTTACAAACAAGTTCACAGCTTCAGGTCTTCAGGCACAAGCCAGTTTAGAGAAGACAAGACTGGCCAATTTTGACTTCTGGCCGTTCCCTTCTGGAAAGATATGATGACAGGTGAAGAGAAGCAAACATCTTGAAAGTGGAGAGAGTGGAGACTACTTGCACATTCTGAATTACATTCATTTCAACGAGTTGAAAAAAATGACTGATTTGGTTTGCATATCGGGGGTGTGGGGGGGGTACTGCTTTGAACAAACTTTTTCAACCACACACACGTAAAGTCTCGCATGATGAGATCACAAGCCAGCCAGAGAACTTCAAATCACCGATTATAAAAGTTAACTTTACAGAAATACGATGATGTAGCCACGAGCCATACAAATGTCTCCAATGTGTGAAGTACACAAGTACATACGTTCAGTTTTAAAAATCAGGTCACCAGTTCCTCTCAAACCCAGCATTATTTCAATATTCAGATCTGTGAGACTGGCAACACGTTAGAAAAAGATTTACCCCAGATACAAAGGCTGTATGAAACGTTACATTATCTTGCAGGGACATCTCACTTGCTAGTGAATAAAAGAACTGCATAGGCTACTTATTGATTGCCATAACCCCTGTCAACATCCTCCCGAGTCAGAGTGCTACTGAGAATCAACAGTTAACCTCACACAAAGAGCTTTGGCCAGCTTCTGACACTTACAAACAATTAAAGAGTGAGAAGATTTTACAATTTAAAGACAGTTACTAAGAAGTCACTACATGTAAACAATACAAGAGGTAAACCCTCCACGTACATCTTTTCTTTTAAACCTTTGACAAGTATCTTTAAAAACATTATTTACACACTATAATAACAGGGTTTGGCACTTTTTTTTGCGTGAGACAAGAGAAGAGATACTACTGTACGCAGCAGACTATATTTTGTTTGCTTTTTTGTGACACAGCAGTCGTAGATAGTTCACAGGTCAGTGCAACTGGCATGAAGCACCAAAGAAACGATGAAAAGAGGATATTTTATTCCTTCCATTCTGGGATTATAATAAGTCTGATGTCTTAAGAGTGCTACAAGACTGATTCTAAAATCGCTAGAAGGTGCAATGCATTTAAACATGATAACTGTGTTCACCACAGCCATAATTTTAAACCTAGATTTAACTGTATACATGGAGGAACACTCAAATGTGCCCATGTAAGATTATTAAAACCTTAGGGACACACAGGCGAAGTCAACCGCTATTCCAGATAGATACAGTCGGTATTTTATGAACACCTACACCCAGGGGGGACACAAAGCATTCACTACTATGCTGAGGAGTTGTTGCGAGGCTTTCTGCATAAGGGTTGTTTTCAGTCTGTTTTCCATTGTTTTTGGATCGAAGAAAACATTTTTGGAACCTGGTCCAGCACTGAGCGAGCGCTAAACACTGAGGGCATGTTTGCACCGTCAATTTTTGTCCACTAAAAGTGCTTGTTTTTGCCACTGACAGGCTCAGATTGTTATAAGTGTCTGACAACATTATTGAAAAGATCCCTACAGAGATAGACCTTTCTGGTAACAAGTAAGATCCTTTTTGTTTAGCCAGAAACAGCCCTGAAATCGCTATCGCCAATCACACCAGACTCCATTTAAGAAAACAGCTATTTTATCACTGTAAAACACACTTCATTCAAAGTCCACAGAAACAAAATAAACTCACAGAAACCATCTTGCGTCCTCCTCGAACTGTTTTAACAATTACCAGCTTTGGTTTGGTTGAAATAAACCCTTAATTCCCCAAATAGGATGGAAAAATAGGATTGCTGTATACACGGTAAAATTACCGTTTTTTAAAATGGAGTCTGGTGTGTGTTGCGATAGTGATTTTGGGGCCTTTTCTGGTTAAACATAAAGGACCCAGCGCTTTATAAAACAATGTTAGATTGTTTAAACACAGGTTTAAAAAAGTAATGAGTCTCAGAGGACCTGTAGCTCTTTAAACTGGAAACCCATACATGATCGGCTGATGGCAATAAGTAACGTAACGTCTATTACGTCATAGTGCTAATGGCCTTAAGGTACTGACATTATCATAAGTTTCATTAATCATATTTCTAATAAATGTAATTGTGTCCCCTATGTTAGTTAAAAAACATGTTTTGGGGGCGTTCGAGGCCTACTGGTTAGAGCTGGCGCCCCATGTACAAAGGCTCCGCCCTTGCTGCAGCGGCCCGAGTTCGATTCCAGCTTGCAGCCCCATCTCACGCTACTCTATCCTATCCATTACAGGCAAAAATGCCCAAAATAAAGCTTTATAAAAACATGTTTAGAAAGGATGTTTCCCCCTCGCTGACTCTGCCCTCACCACGCCCCTTGGCTAAAACTGGACACCGACTGTATCTACTGGAAAACGCTCACCAGGAGGTAAATTTAAAATCTTATCAGGCCTGGTTTAGACTGGGTGTATAAGAAATCGTTAAGCACTGCCTGCAAAAAATCCTTAAATAAAATTTCACGTACATTTATTTAGAAAAAGAACTCCATATGAAAAACAATGCATTTGCAAAAAGCTACTACGCTTATCGCTGCTCATAGTTTTGGCAAGTAGATTAGAAGTACATTTCCTGCCTTTCAGTTTGTGTTACTTGTCCCTTGAAAAAAGCAAGTACAGAAAATAATGAACTGTACACGCTCTCGTCGAATACTGTCATGGCTATTGTAACACTCTCTGATGTGTATGTGTGTGTGCGTGTGTGTGGGTGTGTAGTCACTATGTTGTGTCACTCTCAGGAGGCCGCCGAGAACATTAAGTCCAGAGGAAAATCATGATTTAGATGTCGTAATTTCTATCGCCAATGACGCAAGACGCAAAAGAGAAAGTGGTGGGAGCACAGTGACCCCTCTGTCTTCATGCTACCTTCAGGGTGCTACCATAGGCCTGCTGCACAACCACCTGCACATTGTCTACGATGAAGTCGAAAGCCATGCTCCAAACTGACTCCACCGACTGTTGCATGAGCCTGCGGAGAAAAGATCAGGTGACATGAGGAATACATAAAAACAATTAAAAGGAAGATGGGAAAGTTAAGGAATGGAGGGCAAAACTGCAGTACCTTTTCATATATTTTATAATCAAATCCAGCTTCTCCAGATCTTTATCCTCGATCAGCTCAGTGCAGTATTTCACCACCTGCAGGATGTCCTCCTCCATGGGTTCTAACAAAAAAAAAGTGATTTAAGTGCATGACAACATAAGTAGCTGCATAAAAAGGCAAAATAACCGAGCTGCTCTCTACTACTAACCTGTTATGGTGGTGACCCACTCCCGTAGGAGAGTTTTAATGTCCGTCAGGTCATAGGCTCCGGCCAACGTTGGAGCAGGGAAAGGAATGACTTTGGACAGAGACTCCGGGATGTCTGGATCTGAGGCTGATGTAGAGGGACCGTTTTCAGTCTGAGAAGGGACAACAGGTGTTAGCTATCTTCACATACTGCCACCATCTTCATGTGTGAAACTGTTTCTCGGCTCACCTTTAATATGTTCATCGGTTCCCGCAATTTGATCGGTGATGGTAGGATTTTGGCTGGGCTGTTTGTTGTGAGGCGCTTCTTCAGAGGGGAAGGACCTTTCTTAACAGGGCTCGCTGCGTTCTTTCTCTTGTATCGCCGCTTCACCCGACCGATGCCGACTCCCAGTCCTGACTGCTTCAGCTGCAACAGCGGATTCTTCTGCTCCACTGCTGAGAAACCAAAGAAAGAACATGACATAAAGAGAATACGCACACTGATCTGACCTTTACGATGAATTTAGTTGAGGACTTACAATTTTTTGCCTGGGGGTGGACATTTGTTACGCGGTTGTAGGCAGACTTCAGTTCGTCCTGGAGCTCTTTGGGAAGGGCGGCAAATACGTCCGGGTCAACCTGCAGTCAGAAAGCCAAGAGACAAAGAGCAACTGAACGTCTAGTCACAAACAATGGCATTAGCTTTACATAAAATCTAAAACTATTGCCTTCCTACCTGTGAGAAGTTTGGCAGCTCTAGTACAATTCCCGGACTGTCTGGCTGGTTTGGAATCTGCAGAAGCAACGTCCCAACAGGTGGAGTATACAGAGCAGGACCAGGGGCAGGATTGGGGAATGGAGGAAGAGACTTCAGAGACGGAGGCTGCGGGACATGAGCAAGAGGTTGTGGACTGGGTGACCGAGGGTTACTTGGTTTCCTGTCCCGATTAGTCCACGACTGCTCCACTTGTTCTCTCAGCTCTGCCGGCAATGCCTCCAACACAGAACGATCCACCTTGGATATCATAAAGAAAGACAAGCTGTTGAAACCTTTTAATTGTTCAGCTCTTGTTTTAATCAACCAGACATTTTGTTGTGTCCTTACCTGTGACGGGGAGGGGACCTCGATACTGAAGTTGAGACGTGCTCGAGAGTGTTTTGGAGTTTGTCTGCACGCCTGCTGGTCTCTGCTTGTCCCTGGGACCGGCTCAGGGGAGGACAGAGGATGTGGAGAGGAGCGAGATGATGGGCCTGTGGTTGAAGTCTTTTCTTGATGTACGCTGTTTTCGGCAACATCTGTAACGTTGATCTTGAGCTTAATTGATTTTACAACAAAGATGATGAAAAGAAAGATTTAAACTGAAACACAAAGACTTTACACAAACCTTTGTTGCTTGATCTCGCATTTAATCCCTTGCCAAGCAACATGTGTTTGATGGAGCGTGTCCCAGAGCCCGTAGAGTCCTGGGGGGCAGAGTTATGTCCGTCCAGAAGCTGAACCTGGATGCCAACTCCTCTCATGTCCTGAACCTGCAGCTTCATGGCGTGGAACAGCTTGATGACTGCCGCGGCAATCAGCTGACCGCTGTCGGTGGACTGAGCGAGCATTACAGTCCTGACGGAAGAGGACACAGATAAAATGAACCTACTGAAAGACAATTTCAAAGATGAATGGAGAGAGGACATGATTGTCCCTTTCTTACCTGGCTAGGTTATCACATATGCCATGTCCACCGTATTTAGCTGGTTCGAGTGGTGCTCCAACCTTGCGAACCATGACCTTCAGGGTAACTCTGCGACCCCGCAGCCCTGCTTCACATAAACGTTTCTGCACCTCCATGGACAAATTAGTCAGGAAAGACTCTGCCTCGTCAACCTGGTCACAGACGTAAAGGGGCAAGAGGATTAAAGAGGGACAGGTGGGAAATGTAGAGATGGAAGAGGAGAAAGAAACTATGTCTAACCCTTGTGAAGCGAATGTTGTAATTCATCTCAGCTGAGACAGACTTCCTCTCCTTCTCATAGCGCACAGGCCGGTCGTCGAGCCCCCTGCAGAACCGGAACAGGGTTTGTCCAGTCCGGGGTCCAAACTTCTTTTGCAGCTGAGACAGAGACACCTGTTGGAGGTCCCCGCATGACCTCACACCCATAGCAGCCAGCTTTCTGCCCATAACAGGCCCGACACCTGGAAAAGGAAATGACAAGCAATCCAGTATTCACCACAAGAACGGCTGCATGCTGACAGTCACGACCAGCAGGTGGTGCTGTATCTACCTGGTAAGCTGGTCACTGGCAGGTCCCTGATAAAATCATCCACCTCCTCAGACTTTAAGAGGTACTGGCCGTCTGGCTTGGCCTTGCGAGTCGCCAGCCGAGCCAGCAGGATGTTGGACCCTGAACAGACGCAGAGTTTGTAAAACAGGAACACTGTCTTGATGTATTTTTCAGTATAGGACAAACATACGAACATACAAACTCACCCATGCCCACTGAAGCACAGCATCCTGTTTTCTCCTTGATGTCTGCTCTGATCGCACTGGCCAGATCTTCTGGGTTGACGCCTAACTCGGCGAGGAGGGCAGAACCGTCTATCAACACTTCATCGCAGCTCAGAGCCTCAATATCGTGAGTGTAACTGCAAAGATCATACAAATAAGACGATGCACTTCAGGTCACTATGATAATAAAATAAACTTTATTTATATGGCACTTTTCTTATCAAGGTTACGTGTTTTTCAGCAACGAAACAGCACATAAAACCCTGAAACAGCAATGAAATAAAACGCAAACAACAACTAAACACCAGGGGATGGAATAAAGTTTAAAAAAGTAGAACAAAATGGCCAAGGAGGGATGATAAAACCCAGCAACGTATCAAATATTCATTAAAGCTTTCCCATAAAAGAAAGCTCTATGAAGGGGTTTGAATGCTAATGATGTAGCGAATCTGATTTCAATCGTTAGCGTGCTCCACAGTCACAAGACAGGCTCTAGAAACAACCAGCAGAGTTGCATCCACTGATCTAAGGGAACATCCAGACATGTAGGGGGTCATTAAATCCCTGATATAACTTGAATGGGTATAACTGTACATGTAAAGGAGTGGGAAGTAAATAAGTTCCCCTTACCTCGCCAGAGTCTCATACATGGTGAGAGCCACCTCTTTGTAGGCCTCAAAATCATACGGGACGGACTGCAGCGAGGGACACAGCTGTTTTGCTTTTCCAAAAAACATGCCGTTCCTGACACCAGCTTGCCTGTGAGAGACAAACGATTCCAGTTAGTCCAAAATGCAAAGCTGTAATTATGAATGAAATGTCCAGGAGTGTGTGTTAACACCTTACCTAGCCTCATAACTGCAGGATGCGATCTCTGCCATTGAGAGAGTGGCAGCATCCTGGTCCACTCCGTTAGCGTGGGAGTCAGGACTCTCTTGTGAAGGAGTTCGGTGTAGATCATCATCTGCCCTCTCTGTGAGATGGAAGAAGGGCATAATTAAGGCGTTTTCATATTAGGTACGATTAATTTGCGCCGTGCCCAAATGCAGACAGACACTGCTGCCCTGGAGACTGTCATAAGGAAGGACCAGCAGAGCAACGAGGCAAAGCCCTGCTCTCCGTCAGAGGAGGAGCCGCTGCTGTTGGGTGCTGCTGTTTCATAATCGGTTAATAGAGCTGTTCACTTATGTGTTTTGGTACAGATCGTGTTTGCCTGATGTGTTCCATACCAGAGTGACCATGAGCTACACTCGAGACCACCTTTCTAAATGGACTCGAGTACGCATTGGCACACTGTGTCCAGGGAGCAGTACACAGTGTTCACCCCAATCAAACAAGCTGGACTTTGGGGTCAAGTGTCCTCAGAAGCCCCCTTAGTCAAGCAGAAAATCAAGGTCAACATGCATCATGACAAACAGGTTTGGTATGACAATCTCACCGGGTTGAGGATGAGCATATTTCTTCTGGTAGTACTGCTGCTCCAGCTGAGGGTGGGCCCCGGGCCTTAGGGGCACTCTGCCCTGTCCACGGTTACTGGTCACAGCTACAGGCTTCCCTGCAAGACAACCATGAGCTTAGGCAGGATGTTTGAGGCATAAGGATGTTTCACTGGCAGAACACACACAGACAAAAGTCGCCCAACCTTTGAGATCTGGTCGATGTCGGATCCCCACAGACACAAAGAAACAGTCCATGTCCACGTGAAGAATGCAAGATTTGACACTTGAAGGTGCTGATGTACCTGGACACAGAGATAAATGCATACCAGATCATTAGAGGGAAACTTTCCTAATCACAAAAAGATATGAACATCATGAGCATCTAAATCCAGTTTAACTGGAGGGGAGAATAATTGTGATGGAAGTGCCGTGGCTGTCTCCTAAATTAGAAAGAACACAGATATTGTGAATATCTGAGATCACAGAGAACATTTAGTTCGTCTTTTATAACTAGCACATGTACTTCTAGGCCTTAGGAGTACTGCTTTGCTTATTTATGATGATTCACCCCATGTTTTTAGCATTTCACATCTACTGGCAGGCTGTAACTGAGATTAACAGGACACAGTGTGAGAATAAGACCATCTCTGTCTTGATTTTAACTAAACAAGTTGCAGTTACAAACAGCAGACTCAATTTTACATAAGAGCAACAACATGACCCTTCCTTTCTAACCTTGATCTGTCGACCGCTGGGCCACAGACTTCCTCAGTCGGTCTTTCCCAGGGAAGGAGGCGCCCCCTGCTGCTTTTCTCTTGCTGTGCAGTTCATTGACATACTCGGAGAAGCCCGACCTCCATGTGGAGATCTGGTGCAGACGTGAGTGAGAGTAGAACTCAGAGATCAAACCGCCCGTCTGTGCCAGCAGCTGTGCTGAAGACCCAGTTGACGACGAAGACGTCTCGGTGGGAGGATCCGGTTTAGCTGTTACGTTGGTTGTGTTTAGCGACGCGGGGTCGGATGAAAAGGCATTGTGGTGACTTCCGTTCAGTCGAATTGGAGAATGTGACAGAGAGCGAGATGCAGGTGAAAGAGGAGTCTTTTCAGGATGCGGATCAACTTGACGGGATGGCTGGAGAGGTTTTGGGAGTAGGTGGCTTTCGGTGGCTTTTAAAGCCTCTTGGTACGTGGGTGGAGGAGGTTTAGGTCTCTGCTCATTCTGAAAAACAGCAGACTGGTCAGATTGCTTTGGAGGACTGTGGGGGAACTCGTACGGGTCAGGTTTGGTCTGTAACTGTACTGGAGGACTCTGAGGTTTATCATCTGAACTCTTGACGTTGCATTGAGGCAGTTCCTTATCAGCAGAGGGTTCATCTGTCACAGGGGACAGATCCTCTGGCTTTAAGGCACCATTAACAAGGTGAGTGTGTCCGTTTGTCAGGTGTGCTTCCTTCGCCACCTGCAGGAGAGGATCTTCTTTGACACACTCTTGCATTTCATTCAATTTTGAATGGCTCATCGCATCCAATGAGGTCTGCAGTAATCCATTTCTGTGAGATAAGGAAGAGATGTTATTAATCAAGAGGTAACGCTACAAGATGTTTCAATCATGTGTGCAAAAACTCTCCAATCTCCACTTGTAAGCTTTGCATACTCACATTTTTAATTCCTTGCAGCCACTCTGGGCACTGCTGCAAGAAGAGTTGATCTGAGGTTGTGTTTGGCTAGCTCTCTGCTGCTGGAGATGAGAAGGTGTTTGAAGGGTAGATGGCGAGAGCCTGTGTGGGTGTTTTGTCGGGGTTGAGTTAGACATCAGGTGGGTGGGTTGAGTGTGTGCATTGAGGTAAGTGGATGCTGAGTGACTTGGTTGGAGGTTAATTAATCGAGCTGCAGAGTTCTGCTGGATGGTCTGAGGTTGGATGTTGTCTTTGTTAAGTCGACTGTGGCTGGGGTTAGGGGTGGAGATATTCTGGCAGCTGGATGAGGGCTGCTCGTGCTTGAGTGTAGAGTGCTGTGGCAGATGAAGCTTTTGATGGACGCTCAGCTGAAGCGGCCCATGGCTGGGTCCTGCCATCTCTGACGTCTGGCGCAGAGTCACGCCAGGGAAGAGTGGGCCTTTCTGTTTGGCGTACAGCTGGTACTGTAGGTAAGGCAGGAGACGCCCAGCCTTGATACTGTTCAAAAAATGACACAGGGATTCTTAGTTAATGCTCACTGCTACATAATATGACATTAAATGAGCGTAACAGGCTCAACTCCCGCTGAACTCACCTCTCAGTGATCCACTCTGGCCTGATGATCTTTTCCCCTTTGAGCTCTTGTATTTTGCTGTTGGGCAAGTTGTTGGCGATGATGTGTGTGGTCTTGGAGCGAGAGTAGTACACGTGGAACTGGCCGCCGTGCAGCATCATCAGTCTGCGAAGCTCGTCTGCACTTGGCTCTGCTCACAAACAGGTAAAAAGTAAAAACTCATTAGCGCAGAGTTTTCTCTAATACATTGAAAACCTAATTATTATTTCAGGTGAAGGGAAAAGAAACACTTCTTTTCTCTGATACTCCCCTGGCATTTACATTACCCTTCTGTTCTTCTAACTGTTACGACTGTCAGATGACATTGTGAAGCGAGAGAAGAGAGACAGACTATAGATGTGCTCTTACCTGTATATCCATTGACATAGATGGACACCCCGCTGAAAATGCTGGAGCATGTGCCATCCTTCTGTTTCTCTCTGGGGGCGTCGAGTTTAAACTGCTCGTCCAGCTTTGAAACTTTGGCAGCCATGTAACCGCCCTACAAACAGGAAGGAGAGCGGTGACAGAATAAGGTTAGAAAATCCTTCATGACAACTGCGCCTGCAGAACCCTGCTGTTTGTGGTTTACAAAATAACGCCCCAAAACTGATGGTTGGCCGTGAGACATCTATATCAGGGCTAGAACTAAATTATTTTCACAGTATATTAAGCTTTAAATTATTAATCGTTGAGTTGTTTGGTCTATAAAATATCAGAAAATTATGAAAAAGCCCAAGATGACATCCTCCTCAATTGTCTTACTTTGTCTACAACCAAGATATTCAGTTTACTGTCATAAAGGAGCCAAGAAACTATTCACATTTAAGAAGCTAGAATCAGAGAGTTTTGCCTTTCTTTTACTTTAAAACATTACTCAACCCAAATAATCGAACCAAATTTAACAGCAGTTAACTAATCGATTAGTTGTTGAAGCTCTAATTTACATAAAAATGGTGCGAAATTGACTGTTTTGTTTTACCACCCACTCAATAAATTACCATATGTACAGTCTTGTAATGCTAGGGGGGACAGTATGTACACTCTGGCACGAAGAACACAGCTTTAATTATGATATCTACTTTTCTAACATACTTAATTTACATGTTGTTTTCTTAATAGATCCCGTCACTGTGTATGACAATTACATAAGGGCACATACATGTTGCTGTGTGTCCACCAAGGCTTTCTCCTTCAGTTATAATTGCTGTCTTGCCTCTATGGTGATACTACTGCTATTATGGGATGTTATTGTGCTATATGCGGCCCTCACAGTCGTGTTAAAGCTTTGCCTGGCAGTGTAGTGTTTACCTAATTAGACAGTGACTACTGATCGGCTCCAGGCTCTTAGCTGCTGTAATGAAATTGCAGGGGGTACAGAAAAACAGGGTGGCTCCCTTCCAGTTTCCCAGCAATATTGTAAAGCTTACGGTGCATTAAAAAAAAAAAACACATAATACCTTTCATCCTGCATTTTGTACTCTTATTGCAGTATTTACAGCTGCACATTCAAGTCTATCTAGGTTACAGAGCTATATAGGCTACTGTATCCCTCTGCAGACTGAGCATGTCCTCAAACTGGGGTCATCTCTGCCTCACTCTGTTATTTATGACGACACGACTGGTACTCACCCTTTCAGCCCAACCATTGTCACCGCTGGCATTGGCTCTCTTCTTTGCCCACCCATCTCGACTCATATTGAGCTACCTGAAAGCACAAGAGGAGCTAGTTATCAGTAATGAGTCATACAGGGCCAGCCTGGGTCACACACCAGGCTGCACTCATTTTGGTGCTTAGTTAAATCTATTTTTAACTCTATTTTGAGAATGGTTTCAAGTGTTGATGATGAGTGTTTTGATTGCCAACTTATTGATGAGGTAAATACATATTGGATTTTGGAAAAGTCAGCATTTCCTGTGTGGTGTTTTCTTAGTTTACAATACAATACAAACCAAATGGCACAGATAAGCTGTGACACTGTTAATAGTTGCTATAAATGGCGGTTGTGTTGTGCATGTATTATTCTAGTGTGCTGATAATTATGTGTAAGTGTTAGGATACTGGTTGTGTCCAAGGGCATGCCCGGGCAGGTCTCCAGCCGTTGACAGGTAGCTTACAACAGAGCCCCATGTGGCACTGTGTCACATTAGTGCATGTAGCAGCTAACAGTAAGTTAGCTTTAGCCACTCTCTGCGATGCTTTGCTAGTTAGTCGTGCACGTCGCTGCGCCTCGACACGACCGGAACATCATATCAAATGAAGCGAGCAGAAATACGAGTAGAAGTGTGTTCACGAACAATGCTGGTGAGATTAGCTAGCACACAATAGACACAGTGTGTGACTTTGTAACTTCAGCACGGTGTTAATGTGTACACAAACAAAAGTGCTGAGTGATTGTTAGCTAACAGAAGTTGGTTTTGTTTTGTACCTTATATCCTGTCAGACTGGGTTGTTTGCCACAGACTTCTCCCTGCAGATACTGACCAACACAAACCGTTGAGAGCGCGCTGATTACGAGGTGAGAGCCAAAGCGAAGCGAAATGAGAATCCTCCACACAGTTAGCTCGACTCCTCAGCCTCGGCTTTGTTCCTCAGGAAACTCCTCACGGCGGACTGAGGTCTCCTTATTCTGGGTGGCTGCCACGCCATGTCTCTTCAACGTTTACGCTCACCCTCCCTGTCCTTTTGCTCTCCATTTCTACCGCCTGGGCTCTTTGCTTTCCCTTTTCTCTGCGAGAGTCAAGCCACGAAGAAGAAACGCGGTACTTCCGGGGAAAAAATTCAAAGTAAAAGTCGATTACACGAGCACATAGTGAAAAGACACAATATATGTTTTATGACACATATACACGGCTTGTCCTGCAATTTTATAATTTAAGAATCTAATTTAAAAAAGGTCTGTGTATTTCAGTGAATGGGGCATAAATATAAATCAATATAAAAAAATTATACAAAAAATATATTTTGGCAGATATATAGATGAGAAAGGGTTGTGTTAGGGGAGAGCATATTTATTTTGTAACACTGGGTGGTACTGGGACTGTAAATGAACTGGTTTATTACTTATTTGTTTCACTGGGTGGTAAATAGACTGGAGATAGTTGTATATTAGTTGTAATAAATTTGGGGATTTTCTTGAAATAATATATGAGTTAAAAGAAGAAATGTAAGATATAGCAGGGACATTTAATTTTTACTTCTACCTACTCTTTGTCCGGACACTGTTATCCTTGTCTTGTTTGTTTTTCTATTATGTTTTGTTTTTGGTCATTCATTCATTCATTCATCGTACACCCTATAATGGGTCATTAGATACTAGTTAGCTTTCTTCTTACACTTCTTCTTTCTTCCTTCCACTCTTGAATGTATATTTAACATATGTTGCATATATTGTATATACTTCTTATTCTTATGCCTACTTATGTATATATTGTGTTGAACATTGTAGCATTATACACATACTTTTATATTTCTAACTTTACACACTAGTTTTATACATTGTATTGTAGCGTAAAGCACATATTTGTATATTTTTACTAAGCATATTATACATATTTTATATTTAATATTTTACATACTAGTGTTAACATTGTAGTATATTGCACATATTTTATATTTATATTTTTTTTACATACTTTGCATTATATGTCTTATTTCTACTCCTATAAGTCTCCATGCTTTACATCAGAGCTACTGTAACAAATTACAATTTCCCCCTAGGGATCAAGGAAAATATATTCATTTATTTATAGTTTCCTTGCCAGGGATCAATAAAATATTTTTGATTCTGATCCTAGCCAGTCTGCACTGAGCCTACTGCTGGCACACAGCTTGGATATGAGATAAATCAAAAGAGATGTTATCAGTGATGTTGTGGTAGTTGATGAGGTGGGTGTACTCCTACGTAGATGGGTAGGTTACCGAGGAGGAAGTGGGTATGCTGTCCTTTATATTCCAATGGCTTTTTGGCTGATAGGTGGGTAATTTTGCAATGTTGTTGCAATGCAACAATGTTCTGTTTTTAAAAAGTCATGGTGTGTGTGGCCCTCAATCATACGCAGGCTCCCTAAAATGGCACTCAGCCATAAAAACTTACAGAACCCCTGATCTAAGATTTTTGTTTCAAAATGCTCTAAAATGGTCAGGTTAGCTTATAAGTCCCCCCAGACCCCCACTGAGTGTGAAAATTGGCCCTGCAAATGTTAGATAGATAATAACGGCCCTGAAACTGAGTCTAGACACTTGCTCATCTGTGCTCTGAGTTCGGTTTGCTTCAGAGGAGTCTGAGTTCTCTTGGAGTGTTCAATTATGCGCAAAAAATGCTGAGTCACCGCTCTGAGTCTGTTTAGAGGGCTGAAAGGACCAAGAGTAAAAACACACAACGAGGACTGAGTTCGGTTTGTTTTAAAAGGACTGTATGTGAAAACACCCTTAGTCTAGTCATCTAGTGGACCGGATTGGACCTTTTGACGGGCCAGTTCTGGTCCACGGGGCGTATGTTTGACAGCTCTGGTCTATATGGTGCTGTTTCTACAATAATACCAGTAAGCCCTCATTATACTGAACTTGAACTGTCCTATGTTTACAGTGTGTCTTGTGTTTGAAATAATACTTTGGGAAAAAACAATTCATGTAATTTGTGTTTTTGAACATAGCCTATAGTTTAATCTGACCATTGAAAATTGGGTAGTCAAGTTCAGTAACTTATATTTTGTCTTGTAAATTAAAAAGTATTTTATTTTCAAATAACTATACGCCCAACTTCCGGTTAGCTTGTAGCATACATTAGCTAGCTTGACCCAGCTCGTCCCCGGCTTCTTGTTTTTAGCATCAAGTTGTGCTGTAGTGCTGCCACTATGCGGGCAGCTGAGTACATGTCACCTGAAATGACTGTGGAACAGCTCCTGGGAAGCTTTGTACAGTTTTCAAACCGCCCACTCTGACACTTTCACACCGATTTTACTCATCGGGCTCGACGTGAACATCAGAGCCGGTTGGTTGTGAAGCTGTTTGATGCAGCCGTTAAACCGTCGGTTATCGCTCTCTGGCAGATTGTTCACCTTTTTAAACAGACGTGGATTAAATCAGGAGGGTTAGTGCTCACGGGGCGCCCACACCGCCCGCTCTCCTGCGGTAGACAGTCGATCAAAAGCCCCGTCTAGGATTTTTTTGTGCTGTCTGGCTCGGAGTACTGCTGTCCTCAGACGGCCCGGCACACGGGCACTAACGGCCGTGACGCAGAGGCACGTGCGGATTGAACGAGCCAGCGGCGTCACGGCAGGCTGTGAAGATGCACGGTCCGCTCCGGCAGCCTCACATTGAGACCATAATAACCATATATGTCTAAAAATACCTTAAAATAGCACATGTGTGTGTGTGTGTGTGTGTGTGTGTGTTAGGAGTGAAATAAGGTCAGGCGGACAATTTATTTGTATTTATTAAAAATTCCCTTCTAGCTCTTTCATTTAATAATTAATATTTCCCCCTATTATTATTATTTTATTTTTTTCTGTGCTATTTATGTCCCCATACGTCAAAAACCAACGTGGCAATAAACCGGATTTTGATGCCACATTGACCCAAGGCTTGTCGTGTCCCGAAGAGCCCCCCTTATTGGTTGTTCTCTGTTGCTATGGTACCAGACATCGGATGCTGAAGTTTCATGCGCGACTCCTGTGTCGGTGCAGCAGCAGGAAGTGTGGTTGCAGTGATGGAGAGTCAGAGAGTGATTGATGGATGTGTGAGGAGAGTGTGCTCAGAGACAGAGGGAGGTCTCTGCACAACTGGACCGACTGATGAGTCTGAGTCACACAGTAACTCACGTCACTAGTGTGTGTGTGTGAGAGAGAGAGTGTGTGTCAGTGATCAACAGAAATAACCTGTATAGGATCCTCTTCTACATTAACACATGCATGATTTGCCAACAAAGTTCTGATCAATATGATAAGAGCAGGATATTCAGTGGGATGCTCAGGAGTTTCCCCCACACATTGAGGGGTTATTATTATTATTAATAGTTTGTGCATAGAGACCAGAGGTGTTTCTCAAAGTCAAGGATCCCTTCTTGGAAGGATGCTACAGAGGCAGGCAAGAGTCCTCCCTTGCATTCAGTGAGCACACTCTGGCACAGACTAACAAGTGTCCCCAGGTGACCCTCAGCAAGCTGAGGGCATTTCAGGGTACTGCCATAATTCTGGCACTCTCTAATGCTGCTGTACAATTTGAACAAATGTAGCAGGGTGTGTGGACCCTTAGTGCTCCATCACTGCTGTAAATGACTGATTTAAACCCCTTTATTTAATCCATGGTATTTTAAGAAGCTCATTATTTGGCAGTGGGCACATTGGAAAGTGTAAAATATGAGGTGTCTGTCATTATTTTTTTCATGCTTGTGTGATAAAAACTCCTGCAGATATTAGTCCAAGTAAATTACATATTTATCTGTATCCTGCTGAGCTCTGCCTTGAAAATTCTCTGAATGAAGGACTCTGTCCTTGGTAGAATTGGAAGGATCTCTGACACTGAAACAGTCCTTTGGGGGGATTTGATGACATAGCATCCTTCAAATTCAGCCATTGTTTGTGTCTTTGTGTTTGTGTTGCCCCATCTATCCATTTACATCTGCAGAGCAAAGCAGCCCAGACATCCCTCTCTCCAGCAACGCTTTCCAGCTCCTTCTGGGGGACCCCACAGCGTTTGAGGCCAGACGAGATACATAATCCCTCCAGCGTGTTCTGGGTCTGCCCGGGGCCTCCTACCAGTGGGACATACCGGAACAACTCTAACAGGAGCCGCCCAGGAGGCATCCTGGTCAGATTCCCGAACCACCAGAACTGACCCTTTTTGCCGCGAAGGAGCAGCGGATCTACTCTGAGCTCCCTCCTTACTCTATCTCTAAGGCTGAGCCCAGCCACCCAGAGAAATCTCATTTACGCTGCTTCTTCATTCTTGTGGTCACTACCCAGAGCTCATGACCATAGGTGGACCAGTAAATCGAAAGCTTTGCCTTCCGGCTCAGCTCCCTCTTCACCACAACGGTCTGGCGTAGTGCCCACATCACTGCAGATGCCGCACCAAACTGCCTATCCATCTCACGCTCCATTCTGCCCTCACTCATGAACAAGACCTCAAGGTACATGAACTCCTTTGCTTGTGGCAGTAACTCTCCCCCAACCCAGAGGGGGCAATCCACCCTTTTCCAGCAGAGAACCATGGCCTCAGACTTGGAGGTACTGACTCTCATCCCGACTGCTTCACACTCGGCTGCAAACCGCCACAGTCCCTGCTGGAGGTCATGGTGTGATGAAGCCAACAGAACCACATCATCTACAAAAAGCAGAGATGCGATTCTGAGGTCCCCAAACTGGACCCCTTCCTCCCCCCGGCTGCCCCCTGAGATCCTGTCCATGAATATCACAAACAGGATCAGTGACCATGGACAACCCTGGCAGAGACCAGCACCCACTGAGAACATGTTTGTCTTTACGCTGAGTATGCAGACGCAGCTTTCACTTTGGTCATACAGGGACCGGATGGCTCGTAGCAGCAAGCCAGGTACCCCGTAATCCTGCAGTACCCCCCACAAGACTCCCCGAGGGATGCAGTCGTAAGCCTTCTCCAATTCCACAAAGCAGATGTAGACTGGATGGGCAAATTCCCATGACCCCTCCAGCAGCCTCGCAAGGGTAAAGAGCTGGTCCACTGTTCCAGGGCCAGGACGGAATAAGCATTGCTTCTCCTGAATCTGAGGTTCGACAGTCTGTAATAAATTTGTGTCTCTTTGCATCTCTTTGTGGTCATTTTGAGTCTCTTCCTGGTTGGCATGTGTTAATTTAAGTGACACTTTCATAGCTCTGAATCAGTGCCCACATCTTTTATTTGTTGAGCAATTCAAATACTTAAAAAAGAATAAAAGTAAAACAGCAATTCAATTTGATTGTCAGGTTGTCAGGTGTCAGGGTTAAACAAAACACCCTGATTTTTTTTAATGGGTTTAATAGGCTGATGATTTGAAGAATGTCTTGACCCACAGATGACGTGTAATCCTTCATTTAAAACCTGAAAAATAACCTGCATTAGAGATTGTTACCTCTATAGTGATGCTGTGTTACCTGTGCCACTTGTGCTGTAATGAACTCGAAATTAAAAATGCAGAACCAGACCCAAGACAGAACACGTAACAAGAAGTGAGAGACCTCTTCAACTTCATTATTCATTAAATTACATCATCCCACACTCAAAACAGGGACAGAAATACACTTTGCATAAAAGGGACCTTGAATGTTGGCAACTAGACTCACCAACATCTTTTCACTGGGCTTTGTTCTCTTTTTTTTCTCAAAAACAGATATTGCACAGTAAAAACACATAAAAGTAGAAACATCAGAGATTCAAAACCTTTAAAACCTTCATTAGAAAAAGATTCAGAAATGTTTCCGACTTTGGAGAAAGTGGTTTACAATTGAATCGGTCATCTTCTCCTGTTTTGGCCCCAGACAAACAGTCCACTGGATAATTACGAAAAAGGATTCACATGTGAAATTGCACATACAACAGTATGAGAGTCCTGTTTCTGTCACTGTGGGACATTTGGCAAATGATCATAGACTTCACATCCATAGCACACATGACTGTTCAGATGAATCCAATGAGGTGGAGGAAGGTAGTTCATCTGTGAGAAGTTAACGGATCGCTCCTTCAGAAGGCTTCGCACACAGTAAAGCACCCCAGCATCCTATGAGGATGATCAGGCTCCGTGGGATTTCCTCCACAGCTCAGTAGATATTAGTGCTGTCCTGTCAGCTGCATAGAGATCCAGAGTTTTGTCTCCTCCAAATGAGGCCTGGAGATCCAGTGGGCAGGTTACAGTAAATCCTCTCCTTGTTAGTTAAGTTTGGCACTAATGCGTATCCACTGAAGAGCCTGTCTAGTGTATTGGACAGCGTGAGCGATGCTACTGTGAAGAGTCAATGGCCCAGAGAGAGTGTTCAAGTAGTTGAAGAACTCTGTAATGAAAAAGGAAGACAGTGCTCTTAAAGATAGTGTATATAAGATTTCATTGGATTTAGTGGCATCAAGCAGTGAGAATAGAAGATTGCAACCAGTTGAAGCTTCTCCTGGTTAGAATTATTTCAGTGTTCTTTGTTCAGGAGGTTTTTACCAGGAGTCAAATTATCCACAGAGGTCTCCTCCTCTGTAAAACCCAGTGATTAAAACCAGTAGAAACACAGAATAAAGAAGTTTCATGTTACAAACCAGGGTTTCTCCTGTGCTGTTCAGCAGCTTGCTAGCCCAGCACCTGCTAATGTGTGCTCACCTTTCTACCTGACATCTTAAGATCCATGGGCCAGTTGAACAAAGCACCTTAAGTTTGGTACTTAAGTATAACACTGACATGAAATACCTTGCCAATAACTGACTGGAAAGACGTTACATAAAACCACAGAGCAATCATTAATTGTAAAGGGGCTGGAAGAGCGCAGCTTTGGAAAGTTGAGTGATCCAAAACTGGATGGTCACAATCAAAAAGTGACTTCTGGTAAAATTTAAAGTGTCCATTGGGTTCTGCACAGAAGTAGACAGTATTCATGAAAACAGTGAAAGAAACGGGGTTCTGTGGTGCCTATAACAACCCCCCATCACTCCTATCCATCCCTCTGGATCTCACTCCTGCCTACCTTCCGGAAAGTTGGATCCCTCCTACCCACCCAAGAGAGACACTCACACACAGGCAGGACACACCAGGACAAAGACAAAATGAAACCATGCCAAGTGACAACAACAGATAGACCTAACTAACTAACGAACTAACTGACTAACTAAGTAACACTAACTAACTAACAAAACAAAAGAAAACGTCTTAAGGAATCCCTTCAGAGAAAAACTGATCTACTTGAGCCTCATGCACTGCAGTACTTCAGGAATTCATCTGTTATGAGAAGGGGGGGGGTGCATACGTGCATACACAGCAAAGATGAGTTGGGATGACAAAGATATGTGTCTTTTTTTTATGTACACAAATCTCATGCATTAGAAGCCCCTGTCTACCTTTATTCTCCTTTGCAAGGTTGTCTGCCACCTCCCAGTACTCAAAGCTGTACAGGACACTGTTGGTGATGTTCAGGTGATTTGCTGCCATCTGGTGGATGCGTTGAGGAATGCTTATGAGAGAAGGGAAGGCGCTGCCCCCGTGTGAACCCCGGCTGAGGTGTTTTGCATTGGGTGAGAGTGAAGACGGGGGTCCTCCAGCACTCCTGGAGGTGAAAACACACGTGCAGCAGAGTGGTGGTGATCAGTGACTGGAATACATGAAAATGAATGAAACAGAGACCTTGGAATATAAAGTCACTATCCACCTACTTCCCAGAGTCACTCCAACAGGGTGGTGTAGAAGGCACTTTGGGAGAACTCTGTGATGACACCATAAACAAGGCAGGAAATCAAACCCAAATGTTTACATTCTACGGATGTAAATGGTACCTTAGAATTATTATTTTTAGATATACCTTGAAGTAGTCGAGCAGAACTTTGGAGTATTTCAGTGCATGGTCCTTCTTTAGACGAAACATTTGCCAGTAAAGGAGGGCAAGGCATCGGAAACTATGGACAGCACAAAAGTTAAAAACACTCAGACGGACCACAAATCATCCTCAAAATCTAGGTCCTTCAGCGCGATGATAGATGTGGCATAAACAGAGGAAATGACATACGCACCACAGAACCGCCAGCTGTTTGTCTTCCTGTCTCGCTCCAGGGCCAGAGTGGCTCTTCAGCCTCATTGCGTACCTTAAGACACAGGACTGTTAACAATGGGAGCTGCAGCTCGTGTATATGTGTCTGTTTGACTTGTATCTGTTTTGTGCAACTCACCTAATGAGCTCCACTGTCTCTGAGTACATGGTATACGGAGACTTGGCCTCCAGAGGCCCTTCCTCCATCGCTTTCCCACACTCCATGAAGGAGAGAGCAGCGTCAACATAATTCACAGCCTTGCCAAGCTTGTCCACCTGAAAGTCAGACATCAATACACAGGCAAAGACGGGAGTAAATGTTACGGGAATACTTAAATATTTTAGTGTTAGGCGATAAAATCAAGCAGGTATTGGCTAAGAAGGTCTGCAGCTCTGGGGGATTTGTCCAGGATGTGTTAAGCCTTAAAAGAGGTAACCCTTCGTCACGCAAGGTGCTTTCTAACAACTGAGGGGCTCCGCTCTTCTCTTCTTCTTCATACACACATGTTAAGTCTGCTGCCCTACCCTATGTTAGACCGGGTAGTGGGCAGCACAGTGGAAATATTAGGTTTGAACTTTGGTTTCTCCCTGGGAAGATATTTCAAATTCTGAGGAGACAGTACTAAATTAGACTTAGATGTTCCAATACAGCTGCTTCCATAGGTGAAAAACTGTTCTTGATGTGGATCCTGTTAAATGAGTGAATGTCCAAAACAGCTAAGTATCTCCGGGTGATGATGTTCCCATTTACTGCACTATTATGATAAAGACAGAAAGATTACCTTGATGACTGGATGTGAAGTGATCCAAATTAATTTGCTGTTAATGCCGTGCCATGCTTAGTCAATGCTTACAGTAAGAACCATATGTTCCTGCAGCTGTCCTCAAAAAGACTTCCATGACCTTAAAAAACCTGAACACTACCTCCTGTGACCACTGTTACCTTATAGAAACCCACACTGCCATCTAGTGGTCAAAAATGTTGTCGGCTTTAAATACAATGTCTACACAGCAAGCAAATCATATTTCCCCTTAAATGTCAAAGCATTTCTCCGGTGACTGTACAACATCCCAGTTTTGCTTCACTGTTTATAATTTATATTCAGACAAAAATGAAGAACTCACCATTGCATCTGCACGATGCTTCATCCTTTTAGCTTCGTGTAAGTAGTACTCAGCATGGTGCGGACTAAGATGGACAGAAACACAGAAGAATAAGTGCAGTGCAGTCACAGACAGGTGTCTGGTGAGTCTGTATCTAACAAACATAAAACAGCGTCGGCTCACGTTTCATGGTTTGGCACAGTCCCTCTGTGTCCTGCAGGGCCCCAGGACTCAGATGGTGGTTGGGGCTGTCTGGACACTTTTACACACTCCACCTCCATCTTGGGCTGAGAGCACAGGTGAAGAAAAAGAGATGAAATCATCCAAAAAGCAGGGAGGAATGGAGCTGGAATGATCTAGAAAGTATTTTTTTGTATCACCTTCACAGCAGAGTCTCTATTCTTATCTCTGTTCTTGTGGATGTGATGCTGCTCTGAGGTCTTCGTTTTAGGGGGTGGCTTGGTGGACTCAGGGCTGTTGGACAGCGGGGACAGCGGGGACAGCGGAGACAATGGTCTCTTGCTGTCCAAGTACTCCTCCAAGTATCTGCAAGTACACACATGTACATTGACACAGACACACATCATATGGTTTGTGCGAGTATAAAAACACTTGTCACAGATGTGTGACGGCACGTGTGGCATAAAATGGTGTCTTTTTTTACCCATTGTGTGTGGTCTCTATCACAAAGTTCTGCTCAGCTGTGTGAGATGAAGCCTCCGTGCGGCCTGGGGGGTCAGGTGCATAAGGAATACTCCTCTTGCTCTCTCTGTGCGACACACCATTCTCCAACTGGTCACACACAAACACACATATTCATGAATCAATGTGTTCTAAGGTAACGAAACCACAACGATTCTTATTTTCAGGTGATTATGCACTAAAGAAAACATACTTATTATATTATATTTCTGCCAGCACAACCCTCTAAATCCAACACACTGGACCTTTAAAACAATGCCGATACACATCAAATTCAGCAGGGAAGAAAAGCGAATATATACGTTGTTTACCTTGCGTTTCCTTTTGCCGTCTTTAGTCACAGTCTCGGGGACGTACAGGTGTTTCATAGCCTCTTTTTGCTTGTCCTTGTTTGATGAAGAGGAAGAAGAGGAGGGCTTTTTAACAGGGGAACTAGTAGTGCTGTCCGGAACCCTCTTGAGAAGACAGAGGTCTATTTGCACCACCAGATTTCGAAGTCCTCGCTGGGAAGGCGCTGTGGCTTTTTCACCTCGACCAAACGGGACCAGGGTGTAGAGTTTTTGCTTCCCCTCACTCTGCTGGATCTCACTGGGGTTACCTGAAGCGGGTCCTCTTGGGTAGACCGCCTTCGGTCTGTTGGCATCAGACCTCCCTGGGCCTGGTTGCCCTCTCCTGGGGAGTCTCTTGTGAGAGGTAGAGTCTGCTGGAACTTTGGTGACCGGAGCCTGGCATTCAGATTCTGAGTCTGAGTCTGAAGAGGAAGAGGTGGAGGGTGAGGAGGAGGATGGTTTGTGAGGAGTTGGGGAACGTGACAGGGGAGGTGACGGGTCTCGCTGTAGCTCTCTTTCCTCCTCACTCCTCCCTGCCTTCTTTGTCCTCCCCTGGTGGTGTGAGTCGTCTTGCAGGCGGTGTCGCTCGGTGTTGGTGGGCAGTCTCTGCTTGGCCTGCACTGTTTGCCATTCGAGTCTGTGCTGCTGCTCCCTCCTCCTCCTGCTTTCCCCTCTTGCTGTCTCCTCTCTCTGTCTCTGCCTCTCTATCTCTCCCTCCTCTTCCTCCTCCTCCTCCTCTTCTTCCGCAGAACTCTGGATCCAGGGACGTCTCAGTAGCTGCTCCTCCGCCAGCCTCCTGTCTTCCTTTCTCTCCTGTTTCCCTTGTTGTTTCTCCCGATGCCTGTCCTCTTTCCTCTCGTGTTTTCTCCCGTCAGCTTGACTCAGATGATCTCCTCTGCGTTCCACCTCCTGCTCCTTAAACTGGGGGTTCTTCTGTGGCTTTTTTGTATGGTTAACATGCACAGGAGTTGGTGCTGCAGCCTCCGAAGGCTTGGCCCTGGGTTTTAAGCTAGGGTTAGATCTAGAGTTCAACCCAGTGTTAGGATTAGTAACAGCTTTAGAGGGAGATTGGGAATGAGAACTATGACCAGAGTTGGTTTCACGAGCAGTGGGAGCTAAGTGCTTTGCTCGTGTGGGGCTTTGCTGTGAGCTGGACTGAAACGTAAGCCTGCGCTTGTGGTTGGAGTTGTGGTTGGATCTGCTACTCTGGATTTGCTCAAAATGCGATGTGTGTTTGGGTTTGGGGGTCTCGGAGGGCTGTTTAGAACTTGGTTGAAAGGTAGGCTTGGGTCTAGATTTGTGGCTGTGACTCTGGTTAGAGTTTAAAACAGCAGAGTTCTTGGGTTTGTTTTGGTCTTGGTCGTGTGTGGGTCGAGTCTTGAGTCTGTGCTGATGAGTTGGCTGAGGATGAGCGCTATTTGTAGGCCTGCTCTGAGTGTCGCTGTTAGGCAGTGGGGTAATCCATGACCTGTGTTTTGTCCTGTTGGGGTTAGTTGCTAGACCAGGTTGTGTTGTCTGAACCTCAGGGTGGTGCCGAACCCTGGAAGGAGCAGGTAGGCTTGGACTAGGGCTTCTTGGAGGGTCTCTAGGTATTGGACTAGGGCTACGGCTGGCTCTCGGGCTGCCACACGGACTTGGGCAAACACTTGGAACTGGACTGAGGATAGGGCTGCGCCTCGGGCTTGGGCTAGGACTGGGGCAGGTGCTGGGGAATGGGCTGGGGCTAGGGCAGTAGCTGTAACCAGGGCTAGGGAGGGGGCTGTTGTGGCTGTAATTGAACTGTGGGCTCGGGATAGGGCTTTGACTTGGGCTGTATTCCTGATTGCAGTCCCAGGACCTGGCTGGAGATGGCGCTCTCTGTGTGTGGGGAGAGGGAGGGCGTCCTGGAAAGCTCTGGGAGGGATCCTGGTCACTGCTGGCAGATTTTTTGTGGGGCTTCTGCAGCCATTTATCCAACTGCCACTGGGTTGCAGAGGGGTGATCAGGCTTGAAAACACAGAGAGAGAAACAAATGTCAAATATCAGTCCTTTATTAGTGAAGCTTCACACATGCAGGTACAGTGGCGGGGGAAGGCCAGCTTGCACTTTTTCTTAAAGGGACAGTTCAACCCCTAATCAAAAACACATATTTTTCCTCTTAATATATCAGACTAGATTGTTTCAGTGTGAGTTGCAGAGTGTTGGAGATATCAGCTGTAGAGATGTCTGCCTTCTCTCTAATATAATGGAACTAGATGGCACTCAGCTTGTGGTGCTCAACGCGCCAAAAGATACATTTAAAAAACTCTACAGCAATGTCTCTTTCCAGAAATCATGACCTGGTTACTCAAGATAATCCACAGACCTTGTTGTGCGCAGTTTCATGTGGGAACTATTTTCTTTCTACCGAACTACATCCACCAACCGTATCACCGCACAGAAGGGAGCGTGCAGCAACTCATGTACAAGAGGCTCGTTCTTTTGACAGTTCAAGATGTGAACTCCTCAGCTGAGCTCTTAGCTAGCTCAGTGGTGCTAGGTGAACTGGCAGTAGATGCATGCTTTTCCTCGCGGTGATACAGTTGGTGGGTGTCGTTTTGTACAAAGAAAATAGTTCTTTTTACCGAACCACAAGGTCTGGTCTCACAAAAAGGTCTCTGGATTAACTTGAGTAACCGGTAACATTTGAGTTTTTAAAATGTATTTTTATGGCGCTTTAAGCACCAAAAGAGTGCTGTCTAGTTCCATTATACTGAAGAGAAGGCAGACATCTCTAAGGCGATATCACTCTGCAACTCACTCCAAAACAATCTAGACTGATAAACATCAGCCCCAAACTCAGGATTTCTTGTAAGATACAGTGGTGGTTATGGTCACTTAGCATCTTCAGATGCAACCTGCCTCCGTACCCTTAAAGTTGACACAGAGTAGGTACAAGAGTAACACTTAGTGCCCGACCTGTGTTTTCCTGATGGTTTAAGAAATGCTCCTAAGCTCAGGGGAAGCCAAATTTGACATATATACAGAAAAATCATTGGCCAAACAGTAGTAAAAACATAGTTTTCAACCAGTTACACAGCAAGATAATCCACGTTTCTATTTTTGCCATAGAAAAAATCATTTTCTATCAAAATTACTATGCAACACTACCAAACAGTTTAACGTCTGACATTACAGTAGATTATTGGTGTGCCACCATATTACAAAAAGAATTTCTCTATCCATCTTTTCAGGTTTGACACCATGTTTACTGAGGTAAATGTTTTTCTCAACTAGTAATCAATCACTGTAGGTGACAGGGGTAGGAAACCTGCGACTCTGCAGCACACTCCACTGGAGTCTTCCTCACAAGGCTAGCTATGGTTTTAAAATCCAAAAAAGGAAAAGTCTTGGAGAATAAAAAATACAGGAAAATACAGGATTAATAGAGTTGTGACAGGTAGATTTGCTTTCACTACCAACACTGCAAAGTTAAAGTGTTAAATAATGATAGAGAGCCCACTGCAGAGTAGCCACCTTGTAGTAAATCATATAAATGAATGCTTATTTTGACCTGTTTGTAATGTTGATGGGCTAATTTAGATTTAACAGGCTGTTACCCTCATTTAAATTTGTTCTGCGGCTCCAGACAGATTTTCTTTTTTCTGTTTTTGGTCAGTAACGGCTCTTTTAATAGTTAAGGTTGCCAACCCCTGGTGGGCGAAGTAGCAAAAGCTAGTGTTTAAATTAAAAAGTACATTGGCAGGACTTGTTAGTAGTAGCCTAGTTGTTTAAGATGACAGTGACATCATGTTTAAACTTGGCTATTAGTTTGTTTTTAAAAATTTGCCCTGGGCCATTTACAAACAGGCAGCAGGCAGCAGGCAGCAGGCCGCGGGCCGTAGTTTGGCCAGCCCTGCTCTAAAAATATACACATAAAAGTGTTGAAGTAGAAGTGTGAAGCAGCAGAAAAAGGAAATACTCAAGGAAAGTACAAGTACATAAAACTGTACATCAAATTCCATCACTGTACACACATCATTGTCTTTACTAGTAAAGAGATGACAAGGTGCAAGCAGACACATTTAATCATGTGAGGAATGGCACATATAACATCAGTCTCACACTGCAACATAATCATTTAAAATGCACAACATGCACTTAAATACCTCACTGACTCAGCTCTCATTAAAACTCCAAAAACACAAGACTGATTTTATGACTCATGCTCAAAAAGTTTTCTTTAACTAAAAATTCCTACTGACACTATAACCTCCGTCCCACAGTGCACATCTGTGCTTACAGTAGCTCAACCCCCATCCAATTATGCCAAATGACTCACTTACTGTTTACTTAACAACTGGCTTGGTAACCAAAAATGAGACGAACACAAGAGAAAGCAGGCGTTTCTACTTAAATGTAAAAAAAAAAAAGCCCAAAGAGGATACTCACATCTGGAGAGCAAACTCCTTTCTCTCCCTGGCGTTCTCTCTTTTCTCCCGTCGCTGACCAGGAACTAAATTAAACCTCTACTCCTCAAGTCAAACAGTGACCCCCCCTCCCCACATCCCTCGCCCTCTTTCCAGAGAAGACACTGCATCTCTTGTACCGTCTCGACTGCCCTCCCTCCTTCTCTTCTGTCCCTCCCTCTTTCTCTCACTACCTGGAACTCCAGATTTGCTGCTTCCATAACGCCAACCCCCATCTCTTCCTTGGGAGACATTTAAACAGTCTACGTAAATGAAAAACACATGGCGTGCACACCCCCCCCCCCAACCCCAACCCCAACCCCAAACACACACTCCACTCCCTCTCCCTCCATAGGGGCCCGATGTAGTGCGTGTTTAGTAATACAGTCCTCTATGTCGTACAGGGCCTTCCATTCATAAAAGAGGAGCAGGTTTCCCCTTCATTCCCCACATAGCACACATCTCAACCCCCACAATGCCCCACACCTCCGAACGGCCGTCATACCTCTACACCTCAGCACTAAGTCGCCCATTCACCATTCATTATTTGTCTAAGATAATGATATGCAAGTAGTCCACATTCTCTGTGTGCACTGTTGTTTTGAAGGCAAAGGTAACTCTAGTCGCTGATGTCAACACAACCTCCAGTCTTGGTGACTTCCACCTCCCGAGGGCTTTCCTCTTTAAGACTGGGCTTGTTGACATGACACCCAGGCACTAATTCCCAAAGCTACCTCTGCCCCTCACCCTCCTCCTCCTCCTCCTCTCCAACTCACATGCATTCCTCATTCCTCTGTCCCTCCCCACACCTGCCGTCAACTACCTCGAGGCCACCACTCCCTGTAGAGACTTCACCCCTGAGGGCACACAACCAGAGGAGGAGACAGACAGACGAGGCATGGAGAAGAGGAGATAGGAGGTTGTGGCTCAGTGTTGGTACCTCCTTGCTGTTGCGGTGTGGGGGCGCAGTGACAGGCGATGCAGGATCGGGGTGAACGTCTGGGCTCCGGCTGGGGCTCCGGGAGTGAAGGCTGCTGCTGCCTGACTCGGCGGAGGAGTCGGAGCCCGAGGAGTCCGAGCTGGAATGTCTCACCCGCCTGCCATGTGTGTGCGCTCGCTGTGCTGACAGGCTGTCAGTCAACACACACACAAACATCAGAGAGGGGTCAGCATACGAACACAACCCAGTTGAGCACATACACACACATACATAGACACACACATTCAAAGGCAGACAGATGTTGTTGTTATTCACACATTATAAAGCTGAGGTAGGCAGTTTAATTTTGGTGTTGTTGGGCAAAATTTCAATAATAAACTTTGAGCATATTGTAGTTCGAGTGGACTGAGAGAAAGCTAGATTTCCACACCTCCTCTTGGCTCTGTTTCCAGGCTTTAGAAAATCTAGCCCTTGACAGAAGACTTTGACCAATCACAGATTGTTTTAGAGAGATGGTATTCCTATTGACTTTGGTTCGGTTCAATTGAACTCAAGTTTGTTTACTCCCTGAGTGTGGTTTGTTTGGGCAGGTGTGAACACAGCAATCAACCTGCGTAGTTGTCCCTCCATTGTGACATTAGAAAGTGTCACATTTATCTTGCAAGTGTACTCTTCTTCAATGTTTTGTTTACTTCCTGGATTTTTTTTTTTGATCTGGTCCGCTTGTAAATGCTGCCGTGAGAACACGAACCAACTCTAGACAATTATACAACTTTATAACAAAATGAGTCCCTGATTCAGACCAAAGCAAGACAACTCTAGGTCTGAAAGCACCCTTAGACTCTCTTCAAAAACAAAGTCTAAAAGAGAGTCAGACAATAAAAGAAAAAAACACATCATTATCAGCAAAGCATTTCAGAGATGGATAAAAAATGTTGCTAAGAGTTTAGCCTTCTACTACCTGCAGCCAAAGGCTCACAGCTGCAGCTTCAGGTTCACTTCTATGTAGCTAACGTTAGCAAGAGCCTCAAATTACAGTGTGTCGGCCTTACTCCTCGCAGCTACAGACCACCTCACAAGGAGGAGATTGGCTGCTCCAGAGACAGACCCCAGCTACAGGAGACTGGACAGCCCCAACTCCTGACCACAAACTTTCTGTTGCTGCTGTTACCCAGTTTAGACCCAATGCTACCACTGGCTGCCAGCCTGCTGTGATACCCAGTGCTGGGGGGTTTGTGCTGGCTGCATTGGAGCCACCAACACGAGATCTGTCTTCCGAACTAGTGCCATCTTTTCTCTTGGAGAAGCAGTCGAGGCGTAGGGACTGTGGAGTGAATTGTGTTTTAAGGGCGGTGGCCTTGTGGGTAACCTGTGAGGGTGTGACGTGTGCTTTGTGTGTTACGTGCGTGTGGAGGGAAGCAGCTCTCTCTGGGTGTCTTGGTGAAGATGGCAGGCGGCAAAGAGAGATGTTAGTCAGCAGAATTAAGTGTCTAGATAAGCTCAAACTGAGCTTTTCAACCTCATGAGAAAATCATGTTTATGGTTTTGTGATGAAGACTGCAATAAAGGCATTGTTGTGAACGGCACCCAAACGCCTAGCCATCCTTCCTTCTGTAGAGTGGTTGATCGCTAGAATCTAGTTACCAGCTAATAACGAGCCAAGCTAATTTAATGTTAATAGGCCAGCGTGTTCCCAATTACGGTTCAGAGCTGGTAGGCTGTCACGGAGAGAGGTAACGCTTGTCTCATTTGTGGTGCAGCTGTACCATGAAATAAGATAAAATAAATCAATGTATGGGAAACACTGGGTTACTGTATAAAACTCGTGTACATGCCCGTCATCGTCTGGTAGGAGGGGCTTAGAGCTGCAGGAGGAGGGTGTATTTTAATTTTTTTCATTTTATTTTGCCTTTTCAGATTTCTGCCCGTCCCACCTTTAACTTTTGTTAACAGACAAACATCCAAAGTCCATATCCACAGTATGCACACATGATATTTGTAATCAAGTACCTGAGTCCATCCCAGGAAGCTGACTCATGAGTTGCCTTCAGGGACACAAAACACAAAACAGAGAGATATCATCCACAGGAGCAGTGCAGAAAACAGCTTGTTACACTCAGTGTGTTACCTCAGCTGTCATAATATCTTTAGTAGCAAGCAGGGCACAAAATAAACACAAAAAAAGTTATTTTGTGCCCTGGTAGCAAGAAACAGTCTTAACTATGTGGCGGTTGTGCCAGACTCTGAGTGTGTGTGTGTGTGTGTGTGTGTGTGTGCACGCGCACGCACACCATTAAACACTACCAGAAAACAGGCATCGTTCAGCAGGAGCTGCCAAACAATCCAGTCATGGTCTGTTTTGCTTTGTCTTACACTTTCTCTTTCTGGTTTCTCACGTTGTCTGGCTGTACGATAGCAGGAAGATAAATCCAGCTGAGGTCAAACCTACTTAGTTATTATTTTGGTGTCATGCCAAACATCTGGCACATAAGAAACAGCTATTTTACAAAACTAAAACATGCATCATCCAGTAGTACATATACGAAAAACAACGTTACATCATGTAGTGCAGGAAACAAACTAAAAGTCACAGAGAGGCTGAGGCTGGGCCTGGTTAACTTGTCTGACAGCTGACAAAAGATTCGCTGAGATCTAAAAATACGTCAAATAAATGTATTAATGAAAAGGAATCAACTTACTATAACTTGTACAAACTTAAAATTAAGATGATCACAGCGAACAAAGAAAAGTGCAGTCAACAAAACCAGAAAAAAAACCACACAGGTGAGGATGAGATGCTGATATAGATTCTAGATCTTGTCTTGTCTTTTCTTAACTTATTGTCTTACCTTGTCTCATCTTATCTCATCTTGTCTTATCTTATCTTACCATATCTTATCGTATCTTATCCTATCGTACCTTGTCGTATCTTGTCTTGTCTTATCGTATCTTATCCTATCGTATCTTGTCTTGTCGTATCTTATTGTGTCCTATCTTGTCTCATCTTATCTCATCTTGTCTTATCTTATCTTACCATATCTTCTCTTGTCTTAACGTATCTTATCCTATCGTATCTTGTCATATCTTGTCTTGTCTTATCGTATCTTATTGTGTCTTATCTTGTCTCATCTTATCTTATCTTCTCTTATCTTATTGTATCTTATTGTATCGTGTCTTGTCTTGTCGTATCTTATTGTGTCTTATCTTGTCTTACCGTATCTTATCTTATCTTACTAATGTTATTATCATTAACCAGGCTTTATTAATAATAATGAAACAGTAAACAATTCTGTATTAGAAGGAGAATGCACAGTGGGTGGTCGTGACAGGGTGATGCATGACCCAGACATGAAATGGCACGGGGTTATTTCACAAAATTATCCCGCTTATTACATGGCTACTTACTAAACAAATCAATAGTTTGACAAAAAAAATTGATTTGAAAATGATTTCATTGCTTCAGTCAGTGTCTATGATCAGAACTCTGTCCATATCAGCCTGTGATATTCAGAAATAACAGACCATGGCATAGAATGAGCAGAGTGACTCAAGTATTGAACAAAGCCGTGTAATGAAGGTATCGTCAAAGCACTTTGAATGTCACCTACCCTTTGAGTGTCCTCATCATCACTGCTCAGCTTCAGGTCATCAGCAAGCATTCTGTAAGCAGAGAAACAAACAGTCAGACAAACAACACTGTTGTACATTTAATCTGTAGGGTTTTCAGAAGAGATGCGACCAAGCTTTTTTATCTCTCAGAACCAATTCCGATACCTTAACTCAGGATATCTGCCAATACCGAGTACCAATCTGATACCAGTGATTTCTTTTTCACAAATTTAAAATCTGCACAAATCATGGTGTGGATCATTTTTAAGTACAGTTAGACGATGTCAGGTAATGCTGTGAATTTTTTGATTATATTGATGAAGAAACTGTATATAATGTAGATTGTTCACATCAATCAGGTACTGGAACTGACAGAAATCCATCGGTGCATGCTTACTTTCCGACACTTTTAAGTCCTCCTGCAGATATTCCTTTTAATCAGTATCAAACACACTAAAATAACAAATGTCTTTTTATAATTCCTCCAAAAAATATGCCTCTGTAGTCTTCTGAATACGTGATAATATCAAACCCAAGAGCCTGTATCAGACAAATATTTATATAACTAATCCACAGTTAGTTGGGATATGGTATAATGTGGTTCATATGTGTCTCAAATAAAACATAAAGTCATATTTCAAAAACAGAGATAACTCAGTTCTCAAAGCCAAGGTGTTAAGATGAACCATATATACTGTACTGATCCACTGTTTCGGGGTTGTTAATATACAGTATGTAACTAAACACACTCCAGCTGGATTGTAAAACGTGCTGAAAATTTGTGAGAAGAAAAATATATCTTCCAAATGTTTTGAAAACGTTACATAACGCAGGCTGTGTGTTAATGTGAAACATGCTGTTAGCTTTAAACACCGAACATGTGTTTCACAGTAAAAGAGGATGTAACAAACAGGAGCACATCGGTCTCCACTGAAAGCTTTCAGGAATGTTACCCGACCTTTGACCTGACCTTTGTTATGTAGCCTGAAACACTGCTTGTCTATTTCCCTTCACTCTAATTACAGCTTCTCCCTGTGGCAGCGCAGACAATGTTGTTCATGATTTGTTTCTAATTTTACAGAAGCTGCTGAGAGGAAAACATAAATGATGTGTGTGATGTATGACATTGTCTGTGTTTGACGACCCTCGGTGGATCGTGTTTCCTCATTACCCACTTACGATTTGTGAGGTGCCACGCGAGGGTGACGGGTCATTCGCAGCTGAACATCCCCCCGACCTCACAGAGAGAGAAACATATTCAAAACCAGGAAATAAACCGTATATTAACAGAGAGCCAAATGTAGAATACTGTACATATCAGATAGGTTAATAAACACATACTGTGCCTTTGTTGTGCAGTTGGTATTTTTGCTTCCTTTGAAAAGAGGGAGAACAGAAGATAGTGAAACATGTGTGTCCACAGATTTAGTTATTGTCCTTTTTCAATGTATCTGTGCGTTCCATACTACTGTCAGAAGCCGCGATGATGGATGACAGCACATTCAGGTGACTGATGAGCAGTCGATTAGTAATAATAGGAATACAAATACAAAGGGCAAAAGTATTAGCTAACAATGACAGAGAAGGCTCATAATTCGAAACAAAAATTGAGAAAAGTCGATTCTTGTCTTTCTTGCAGTCCTGCTAAAGGTCAGTGTTCAAGTTTTTTCAGTGACAAGAAAAACAACTTAAAGTCATTTATAAACCAGTTATAGGAGGGCTTACCATTCCTCCACTTGTTACAATGAGGTATTTACCCATAAGTAAAATTATTTATTGTATGTCCTGATTGTGTGTATACTGCATGCAACACTACATACGTTTTAAGGGTAGCTGCAGTACCTACTAAAAGTAAAAAGAAAAAAATATGCAAATTGGAACAGACCCTATTATTCCTTGTCAAACCCTGCCGCCTATGTTACCCACAATGCAACCTGACCACTGACAGTTTTCTTCAGAGAATCAGGTGTGTTCTACTAGTAGCAGCTAATGTAGCCTCAATTAACCTGTACCACAACAGAATGACTTTTGTATGTTTATGTCCTTTTATTTCTTTCGGAGTGGTTCAAACAAAGTGGATGTGGGGAATTAAGTGTCGACTTGCTTGGAAAGAACAGCTTAAACATTAGCTGATATGGGAAATAAAGGGAAATTAGATGATTCCTGGCATACCTTTTAAATAACAAAGTTTTGAAACTTTGGGCTTGATGAAAGTTATCGAGTATTTTCAAGTCAAAAGGCTCAAGTCCAAGTGAGGTCACGATTCATTGGTATTAAAGTCCAAGTTTAAATTTTGTCAAGACAAGTCTGAAGTCATCAAATTTGCATTCTCGGAACCCATCGGCTGTATTCGCCGTCTGACTTCCGGCAGACGGCGAATACAGCCTCTGGGGGCAGACCCCCAGTTTTTTGGCATTCTGGTTTGATTTGGGCGGAGGAGGCGAATTTCCGTTTCCGACTTCCGTTTATATATAAGTAAATATGCTGAACCATTGCGATGGATTCACAGTTTGCAGTGACACCAATTATGTTCCGCCTCGTTATTTCACCGCACAGACCGTTTAACCTGGCAACAACTGCAGCCGGCTCAAACATGATTGGTCAATATCACGCGGACTACAAACAGCCTACAACCAGAAACCAGGGCTCTTCCGCTCTTCTTCCGGAGGCAAGATCTCCGGGGTTTGCCTGCAGACTCTACATTCACTGAATGTAGAGTCTGTTTATAGAGACTATCAAATTTGTGACTCAAGTCCAAGTCATGTGACTGAAATCTGCACCTCTGGCACTCTGCTAGACCTGTAAACAGACGTTAATATGTAAAATTGTTGGAGTTCGCCTTTATGTATCCAAGATAAAAACACACACACACAAATACAGCACACACATGCATACCTTAGGGTTGTAGAGGATTCGCTGGGCCTGGTCACCCCCTAAGGCTTGCTGGGATGGCCACGACTGAGTCATGTCCTGTGCAACAGAAGGAGGGGTCAAAGGTAAACTGTGAGACGCCACTGTGAGTGATGTTTCTCACATGCAGAAACTCCACACATCCTAAATCTGTCACTCGGACTTTCCTCAGTTTTCTTTCATTTAGGAGCAACTTATCTCTCCTGTTTCCACACACACACACACACACACACACACACACACACACACACACACACACACACACGCACACACACGGAGCGCCTCTTCTGACAGTTGACTCTTGTTATCAGCACTGCTCCTCCCCACCAGGGGGAGTGTGACTGGCTATAAATATGGGTTAGTCTCAGTGTGTGCTGAGAGATGTGTGATACATGGTTGGTGTGGGGGCGTGTACTCTGCAGCGGTGTCAGGATTCCTGTGCCATCATTTTGCTTATTGATTGATGTACTGCTTATCTTTTCCCAGATATTTTAAGTACCTCCTTTTATAAAAATTCATTACTAGATAGATTTTATGAATCTATCTGTTCTATTTTGGAAACTGAATTTGTTTCTGGCTGTGTTCACTCTGTGTGCTCCATTTGTTTTGTTTTCTGAATATGAAGCAATTGCACAGTATGAGCTGAAAATGTGATCGAATAAACATTTTAAAAAGGCATGATTTTGCTTTCCAAGAGGGCAGATCTGAGATCTGAGTATCACTACACTGACGAGTTTCCTCGCTTTTCAAAGGTGGAAATCTCAGAGGTGTGCACTCAGTGAACCAGAGCACGAGACAGCTCATCAAAACATTTGTTACTCGTTAGGCGGCTCTGGGGAAATGAATATAAAAGATGTCAGCTGGCTCGGGCCACAAGAAGTCCTCATCAGTACCAAGTGCAACAGTTAAAATCACACTGCACTTGTAGGGTACAATATCCAACTGAAGATAGTACAATAGAGGAGGAAATTACGAATCACTTTGCAGATTGTTTGAACATTTTCAGAAAGAACTCAGAGCCCAGGTTAAGTGATTTTTTTTTTTATATTTGCCTCTTGTGAAATCAAAATATCAGTTAATTGAATACATTTTGGAAAAATATTAAATTTTAAGACATTGCTTCATGCTCAGTTAACTTGTGATGGACTTTTGAGAGTATTTTTTTGCATTTTACAGAATAAAAATTGAGCAAAACATCAAGAAAATACATCAATATTTTAAAGAAAATCATTGTTAGCTGTAACCGTAGTCAACTCTTGAACGCATGGTACAATTACAGCCAAATTTTGTTCACATTTGCACATAGGAACATTTAACCACATTGCAAAAGTTGATGGTTATTCACCCATATGGAGCGCTACATAGTCTAGGGCCTATTCAACACATTTATAAGCAGGGTTTTTCCCTTCTTCGTTCTCAAAAAAATCCTTTCTACACACACTGTTGTAAAAAAAATCTGTCCAAATGAAAACACAAAAACACAACTGAAGCGCTGTCAAGAGCACGCCAAACCAACAGGTAGCGATATAATGGTAAACCTAAAGCAGGGTTTCCCACACATGCATTTATTTGTGGCAGCCCACCATGATTATCTGCTGCCACAAATACCCAGTCAACATTTGTGTGTGCCCCATGTGGTTAATAAATTAGCTTTAAAATAGGGCCTATATGGCATTGTCCATGGGTTCCATAATGGCCATATGCCAATTTCCCACATGAGTGGTTTGACCCAAGTGGGCCCCACATGGATTATGCTACAGCTACCAAGGCACCAAGTGGGTATGTGCCCAAAATGGGCATCTTATCCTGGGCCCACTTAAGTAAAATCCACCCATGCAGGCAATTGGCATGGCGCCATTATGGAGCCCTTGGACAATCCCATATAATGGCCATTTTTCAGCTCATTTACTACCCACATGGGCCCCACATACAAATGTTGGATGGGTAGATTTTCTATTTTTGGAGCTGGATCGTTCATTAGGAGCGTCACTGAAATATGTATACGTTTGGTTATTAATAGCAGCACACTGTCGTAGCGCAGAGCACACTCAGGGCAGAGACGGAGCAACAGAACATCAGGCACACTGAGAGTGAAACTTTACCATTCATTCTACTGGGTCTAAAAGTTTGCATTCACTTGCAGCAGCTACTCCTCTCTGACCTGGTCAGCTCTGAACGGCCCAACAGATCACTTATCCAACTCATGGAGAGTTCTGCCTGTGCTACATTCACAGACCCACAAAAATATCCGACTTTAAAGAGGGAACACAAAAGGATACAAAGGGACCCATGGGCATTTAAAAGAAAAAACAAACAAAACAAAACAAAAAAACCCCCAGAAAGTTTGCCGGCCCCCTCCCTCCGCCCCCTGTTGTCAGCTATCACCACATATGTAATATCATCCTGTGGGAAACACTACAAAGCCATGCAAAAAAGAAAGTAGGAGCCTAAATGCAGTTTTTACATTTGTAACTTTTAAGATATTATTATTATTATTATTGTATTGTACCTTTAATTGCCCCTTTTTTACACTCTCACTAGTAGGGGGAGTTTTTGGATTTTATAGAGAGTTAATCGCAGTGGAGAGTGGAGCCACTCAGTTTTTTGACCTCCTATCTCTTCTGTCCTTCACCTTTTACTTTACCTCTTTTTTCCTGGATAATTTTGGATTTGGAAAGGGACAATTGTTTCTGTATTGTTATTAAGACGAAGGGGAGGATTAGAGCGTCAAGCTATGGCTTCACTGATTGGCTTTAAAGGGGAACACCACCCAAAATAAGAATTCTGATGTGTTATTTCCACCTCTGTGGTGTTAACGCACTGACTATTTTTCAGTTAACCAAAGATAACAGTATTTACGAAAATGAGAAATTAAAAATTACAAATGATCCCGGGGTAATTATCTCATATTATTTCATATTTGAAATACATGTGGTGCACGCTCACAGCTTGGTGACAGCACGTGTCACTGCTCACCCTGAGGGAAGACTGAAGTGATGATTGCACATGATTATACACCTGGACTATTATGAAAATTGACCCCGTTTCTTATTTGTTCTCACCGCACGGCGCTCAACAGGAAACCAGCCACATGGAGAGAGCTCTGCATCCACAGTACTCTGTCTTTGCTCCTGCTCTGATTATAATCTCTGCTGATTAGATTGCATGCAGTCACACTCAGACAACCCGGGCCTCATGGATGCTGACAAAACGGCCTGATTTTGTACCATTCATTTACCATGTTAGTATGATCTGGCTCCTCAGTTGTGGTATAATGTGGGAGCATGGGGGTTCAGGGTATAACATCAATATGAGTGGTGATCACTGGCTGAGGGACGGCAAGAGGTAGATTGACTGCTAAAACTCTGGAAAAGGTCATGTTTCATCAGCTCAGATGTCAAACTCAACCGTGGCTGTTGAGGTCTCAAGGAATAGTTTGTAATCTTGGAAAATACGCTTACACTGATACCACTCTCATGTCTGTACGCTAAATATGAAGCTACAGTGTAGGTTGTATAGTGGACAGTGCCACCGGTGACATCATGAATTGGTTTGTGGACTTCCGTTTTGAAGCCTTGAGTCTGGCTGTAATCTTTGGTCATCATCATCTTGTTTTTTGGAGACAGAAGTGACCATATTTGGACGAGAGGGTGGAGTTTCGGAGGAGCGAGTGGTGGGTCTAACTGAGAACTCAAGGACACTGCCATGGTAACTGTGTCCTAAAGCATACCCTTAGTTATCATCTATTTTGCTCTAAATGGGACCATAATTTACAAAATGACCATCATGCTGTATCGCAGAAGACTTGAAACTACAGATTAAGGCAATAAACTCATTACAAAAATGTTAACTGAAGTAATAAATCAAGTTAGAAGTAGGGTCTTTTTCTCATAGACTTCTAAACAATCAAACGTCTTTTTGTAACCAGTGAAAACACCCCGTGCTGGCCATTAGAAAGAATGCAGGGTTAAGGCACTTCATCGTTGACTTCACTTTTTGGAGGCATAGCTGCAGACACAGTCTGTTTGTAGTGTACATGACACACTCCTACAAACCATGCCCACCACTAATACAAGACAAACCTACCATCAAGATGACGGGACTTCCACTACTAAGCCAAGGTACGAAGGGGGTTGATCATGGACTGACGTGTAGGTATGGTGGGTCATGTAGCTGCTCCACCTGCAGTTGCTTTTCAGACCAGGAGATAACCCCTTGAGCTATGGGACTCCATAAAATCATGGGGATTCACTCATGCTGTGGGGAATGATTCGGCGAGCTCCGTGAGTTGTTGGTATAACTTTGGCTAGACGGCTTTCTTCCAGAAAGGGATTTCTTGGTTAAGGTTAGGAAAAAAAGCCTGGTTTGGGGTTGCGATGAATAAATTTAGCCTGCAAAGCAAACTTCTCCCATGTGTGCTCTGTGGCCGTCTAAGCCCAGTTCAGCCCATACTCTAAGGGTGCTTTCAGACCTAGAGTTGTCTTGCTTTGGTCTGAATCAGGGACTCATTTTGTGATAAAGTTGTTCTCACAGCAGCATTTACAAGCGGACCAGATAAAATGCCTTGCGCGAGAAAGCTGCTCTTGATTGGTCAGAATTTCCATGTGGGAAAAATCCAGAAGTAAACAAATCGTTGAAGAAGAGTACACTTGCAAGATAAATGTGACACTTTCTAATGTCACAATGGAGGGACAACTACGCAGGTTGATTTTAGCGCTGCTCATCGTGGACTATATTGCTGTCATTGTTCATTTTAGTCAAACCATACAGTTTGAAAACGAGGCGCGGCTCCAACTAGAAAACAATGTTTAGATGCAATGGATGTGCTGAATGTGCATATTAAGGCAGTACATGAGGAAGTGCACATTAATAATCCTTTGGTGCACACCTGAGTGTGATTGCTGTGTTCACACCTGCCCAAAGGAACCGCACTTAGGGGGCAAACGAACGTGAGTTCGACTGAACTGAACCAAACAGGGCAGGTGTGAAAACACCCCAAGTGCACGGTCATGACCCTTCCACAATAACATTATGATGGCCAACTTGAGAATTTATCAGCAGTCAGGTAAAAGTCCCGGTTGCAACAGGGCCAGCAATACAAGGACCAAAAATCAAAGTGGATCTTCATAATTTGATGATCACAAAAAAAAAAAAAAAAACATTTGAAGAGAGATGTTAGGTCCCCTGTAGGTTTCATCTTGGGATGATGGCAAAGATTGGGATAATAAATACCACCCCCGGGTGAAACCCTGTGTTTTTAAGGAGTCCCCTTTGAACTACAGTCAGTTGCCAGTTAGCGTAGCTTAGCTAAGCAAAAGTCAAGAAATAACCTGGCACATACCCCCTGGCTGTAGCTTCATATTTACTGTACAAAAATGAGAGAGGTCTCAGTCTTCTCATCTAACTCCCAGCAAAAAGCAAATAAGTGTTTCCCAAAATGTCACACTATCTATTTTAAGTCTAATGGAAGTCTCCTAGAAGGAATGTTCCCAGTTTCATTCGTTCAAATCCAGTGACGCTCATGAAATGACACATTTTTATGAACCTGTCAGGTGATTCAAAACCTTTTCTACCTCCTCTTCCCTCTTCCCACCCTCTACAGTAAACCTCGAAGGGCAAATGTTTCCTCTTTCTGCTCATCCTTTCACGTCATTATCTCTCCTCCCTCAGTCACCAAGGACACAGCACCAGCCCTCACCCCTTTCCTCCTCCAACAACAACAAGGTCTCCCAGGTGGAAACACTATGTGTTGCTATCTTCCTCCCACCCTGTGTACTGTATCTCTATTCTCCTCCTCCACTCCTCCTATCTGTCCCACACTGGTGACAGGACACAGGACACAGGGAGCAGTGATCCTCTGCATCGTAAACATAACAGGAAAAATACAGAAAACTCAGCGCCACCGAGCACAGTCTGAGATATCTGTGAGTTTAGAGCTGTAAAGATGGGTGGATTAATTGATTAGTCACTTGATTGTTGGAAAAATAATCTGTAACTATCTTAATAATCAATTAATAGTTTATTTTTTTCCACAAGAAACGCGTGCCATGATCCGAACATCTCAGATGTTAAGATTTGCTTTGGTTTTTTTCTTGTTGTTTTTTAGAGTTATGTCATAGCCTTAGTATTTAGGTTTTAATAATGGTTTTTAAAATTATTTCTTTATTATTCAAATATTTTTATTGGCTTTTTAAACTGCAAACGCATACAATACAATCTTTAAAATTATTTCTAATGCCTGGTGTTAGTTTTATTTTATTCCATGGACTTTTATTTATTGACTTTTGGAAGACTAATGGGAAGAACGGCGATTCGATCCCCGGCTCCTCCAGCCCGCATGTCGAAGTATCCTTGAGCAAGACCCCCAAATTGCTTCTGATGGCTGTTCCATCGGTGTGCGAGCTTGTGAATGTTTACTGAGTAGCAGGTGGCACCTTGTACAGTAGCCTCAGCCACCAGTGTGTGAATGCGTGAATGACATTTAGGGCTCTAGTTTCGCAGACCGGGCGCGGCGGGGGCGCAGCGCAACTGCGCTTCGCCAACTGGGTGTGGCCAGGCGGATTTTGTACGTTTGGCACACTGTGAGCCCTGGCGCAGCTACTCCTCTTTCCCACCTCCGTCCCTCCTACCGGTGCAAGTCGGAAAGAGGGAGGAGAGAAGGCGTGGAGTGGGTTTTACACACATCACACCAATCAAATGAGCCCCTCTCCTCGCCCTTAAATGCGCCGCGCGAAGGTGTAATGAGAGTTTACTCAATTCGCCATGGCAGAAGAGAGCAGCAGCGTCAGACGGCCAAACTTCTCCCAGGAGGAAACTTATGTTTTGGTCCGGGAGGTCCATGGGCTGATGATGCAAAGGTAGCCTGGGAGGAGGTCACCACAATTGTAAATCACTGAGCACGTTTACATGCGCACAATAATCAGATAACTGGGAATAATCAGGTAATGGTAACAATCTGATTTGACGCATTTACGTGCACTTCAATAATCTGATAATCAGAAAAACCTGGTTTAGAATATAAAAATATATTATTTTATGTAAAATCTTTATCTGAAAGGAAACAAAAGCTGTCAGATTAACGTAGTGGAGTAGAAAGTACAATATTTCCCTCTAAAATGTAGTGGAGTGGGAGTATAAAATAGCAAAACCCAAAAGAAACCAGATTAAAGAGTATACATGCACCTGACTCATGCTCTGACTATTGGGGAAAAAGCTAGATGTGTTTATCTGATTTCTCATAATCAGATAATGGCTTTTATCTGATAAAGCCTATCGGATTATGCTGTTTACATGACCACTTGAATAATCAGTTAACTCTAGAAATCAGATAATGATCGGTTTATAAGTGTGCATGTAACCGTGCTCACTGTTGCGTTTCTCTCGTGCGCGCGCTCTCTCCCTTTCTCTCTCGCAGTCTCACTCTGTTTCTTTTCTTTTGACTTTTCTAAGATGACAGTTGCTGAATATATACTCCCTATCTGATGCTGTGGCTGTTTGTGGTTGGCTGAGAGGGATGTGAACTCATTAGGCTGTTAATCAAATCAGGTTCGGTTTCCATTACGCGTGGTTTCCAAACGTGTCAAACGGTGCCAATCCCCTTTGATCTGACATCACATGTGACGGGACAGTCGATATAGAGATACATTTATGTGCTGATTGCAGATAGTTGCATTGAATAGTGGTTTTGTGGCTATTTATTGCATCGTTAATGTGCCTGACATTCTGGAAACCTGCCTGTGAGGTTTTGGTGACGTGTGCGCACTGTCCGCCGGTCAGCCAAACTTTGGCTTACACCGGCTGTGCTCCCCCTGCGCTGACAGTCGACCTGGTTTCAGTTGGCGAGCTTTTAGCGCACCTTCGGCGAAGCCTTTTGGCACCAAACTGTCACTGCGCCAAGCTGGATCTGTCGACACCTCCCCCTGCTGCGCCGCCACACCCATCTCAGCGCACCTCGGTCTGCCAAACTACCAAACTGAGCGCGCCTCGGGTTGCGCTGCTCGAAACTAGCTCTGCGCGGGGTTCGCCACCCTGCGCCACCTGCGCTGCGCCGGGAAACTAGAGCCCCGAGTGTAAAAGTCCTTTGAGTGGCTGGAGAACCAGAAAACCGCTTTTCAAGTGCAGTCCATTTACTGTAGACAGCGAGCATACAGACAAACTGTAGAGGCTGAAGCTCACTAAGTTTTGCAAGACCTGGTTTTGATCTTTATTAGCTTAATGATGATCTTACCTGGTCATTTGATCAGATAGCTGTAACCATAAAAGTATGTCACTACTGGCCATTTAGTGGGATCATTTGTTCAAGATAAGTGATGTAAGCAGAAGGGACACTGAGATAGACCGACAATAGCTTGAGTTTGTCGATGTAACTTTTCCTGTCTGGTAGACTTATGGCGTTAAAATAATCCTTTGACATGCTGATATCTATAGTTTATAGTGAGCTACAAACATTTTGTTAGGGTTTCACCCCTTAATTCAGGGGTAGGTAACCTGTGGCACCTTTTCCTGTAAATGTTACTTGGATCATATCTAAATGACTTTCAGTAGTAGCCCCTTTTACACTGCCAGATTTTTCTGCGAATGTTGGGCCTTTTTGCCGGCAAGCTGCGAGCATTTAGACACACAGAGTCAGATTGGCGAGTTGACCCAAGGTGCCCAATTTTCTGCCTCGTAGGGTAGTCATATTGGTTGAACCCTTTCAGTTCACTTGTGGGAGGAGCTGTTGATGACGCCACACATGCGAGCCACTGGTGGTGGATAAACAGGAAACAGCTGATAGTAGGAATTAGCGAGCAGCTAGTAGCAAGAGGGAAATGCAAACCTGACAGACACTGTAAAGATGAGCAACTGGGGAGACAAGGAATTATGCGCCCTCCTTGTCCTCGCAAACAAAGAGGCCATTAACCGTCAGATGACGGGGACGGTGAAGAACGGGCCAACTTACGAGAGAATTGCCAAAGGACTGACTAGCCACGGCTTTCCTCCCACATCGCTGTTTACGTCACACGCTGAGCTACGCGTTTTGTTACTTGCTCACGCCCCCCATTGCCCCGAAAAAGGCGCATTCTGTATAAACAAAAGTAGGCAGGAGGCATTTTGCTGCACTCCCCGATTTTGTTTTTATACTGCCAATGCTGAAAGAAGACTGATTGGGCTTTCCTGCAAATTTGCAGAAGTCCTATCTAAAAAGGGCTACTGATAGCTAGTCTTGAGTCTCTTTAGCGAGGCTAGTTGTAGACTCCAAATTCAAAAACGTAAAAGTTTCAGAGGAAAAAAGAGATATTCAAAATGGTTGGACAGATGAATTCACTTTCACCTCCAACTCTTACCAAATATTTAGAATTAGCTTACTGCAGAGTAGCCACCTTGTGCTAAAACATATTGATGAATACTCATTTAGACCTCTGTTTTACCTTCAAAATAAGACTCAATAATGTTTTGCACTCCAGATTTATTTATCTATTTTTGGTCAAAAATGGCTCTTTTGATAGTAAAGGTTGCTGACCCCTGCCTTAGCTGCATATTATGGCGCCATTTGTCGCCCCCTCCAGTGGGCGTGGTCTCTATGGTAGAATCTAACAAATGCCATTAGAAGCACTACAAGGAGGAGGAAAGTGAGTTTTTTCACAAACTATCTCTCTCACGTACTACTGTGTGAGTGTAGTGACAGTTTCAGCAGACATGACAAAAAGCTATTTTTATAATCAAATTATTTTATAATTAAGAAAATAAAAAAGGAATTTGTTACCTCCAGAATATCTTTGGCACAGCTGCTGTGTTGGCTTCTTGTTACCTGTGCAAACAGAAGAAAGGAGGCGATGGTAAATGAGGAGAAAGTCACAGGAAGTCAAGGCCAGCAGGTGATCAGAGGGAGTTTAGTGACCCTTCAGATCAGCAGACACAAAACAAGTCATTAACCACGGTAGACAAGAACATGGAAGAGGAGCTGTTGTTGCCCACGGACCATATCTGAGCATCTAAATTACAGTAAAGTGCTGAGTGTGTCACATCTAAAATTCACTCTTACGCAAGTTCAACAGCAAATATAGCCGTGCACAAGTACTCACTCAGGGACTCATTCATTTCTTCCACCGGTCATTGCTCAAGATGTTAACTTTCACTCTCCCTCACAAAGATAACACACACACACACACACACACACACTCAAAAAAGAACTGTCTGCATTCTGCTTCCCGCCTTTTTGCTGCGACATTCACAACTCGGTGTCACACTTTACTGTAAACCTCACAGTCTCTCACACACACGCACGCAGTAATTGTGAGAGTTGAGAGGAGGTTGTTGATGACTCATATGTTAGAAATCACAGCTGCAGATGATCAGACGGATGTTGATTCTGTTGCAAGCAACTTTCTGTTTCCATCCGCATTAGGCAACCCCGCTCTCCCTCCCCCACGTTCCTCCCCCCCTTGTCACAACCCAGCTCACAATTCAAATTCACCTCATTGGCACGAACGCCCAGAACCATGTTGCTCAAGCAGAAAGATTAAGGAATGAATACTTTGCATCATTGTGTGCAAGACAAGTGTGTGTAGGTGCTCTCTGTTGATGTGGGAGTGTGTTTTTTGGGAACACTCTACAGCAAAAAAATGTATTGTTTTGTTTAGTTCCTCATTCATAGCAGGGCTCACACTCTTTATCTTGTCAGGTTTGGTTTCAGTTGACTTCTTCATCAGTCTGAATTTCTGTATTTCTATGTGAACCTTTGGACTATCTTTAACATGTCCTTTACACTACATAGGCCAGTTTTCATTTTGGTGACTTGCTTCTTTCTTCTGTGACCCAGTCTGTCTCCTGCGCCATCTGTGCAGCATAAGTATGCACAGTAGAAAACGTGTGTAGTGCAGCGTGCATGCCTGTGTGTGTGTGTGTGTGTGTGTAGCTGTGTCTTCTTGCATGCATGACTCACTAAGGTCAGTGTCTGAGTGGATGCACTCAACGCCTGAGGATGAAAAACAGTGTGTGTGAAAAACTGTCTGATTATTACAGCTACAAGACAGTTATGAGGCCATAGGCACTAAATGAAAAACATAAACACAGACAGCCAGTGTTTTACCTCCCTGTGGCGGTGCACAAGCAAAAAAAGCCAGGCCGTCATCCTCAGTTTACACTCTCACGTCCATTAGTACGGATATTGTCATGTGCAATGTGTTTCACACGTCCATACCCAGCAGCACCACAGGCTACAGCTCTGGTGCAATACCCTGATGAGTGAACTCCTCAGGGACCAAACAAACCACAACCCATCATAACAACTGCAGCAAGCAGCATGCAAGCCAAGTAGACTACTAACCACCTGTTACATTCTTAAAGTATCAGCTATTACTGGAGTTATGCTCATTTTCAGCTTCTGTGCAGCACTTCCATCTGTGTTGGGAAAAAATGTGAAAACACCTTTAATGTGCCAAGTGAATTTTAGTGTAAATAAGAGCAGAAGATGCAACACTCTGCAGGAATGATCCCTTTTTAAATCCAGTGTTTAGTAATCTTTACAAATAACCTGCATGCACTCCACATGTGCAGTCTTGTGACATATAATCCACATGCACTCCCTCACCTGAGAATATGCGCATCTGAGTAGAAAACACACAACGGAAAGTTTCCCTTTGCCACCGAGGACAGTAGGCATGGTTCCTGGCTGGTCAGTGCTCTCCTCCGGTGTCCATGCCAGTGAGGACTCGCGTTAGGAGCAGCGGATGCGGTGCCCCCTCCGTGACGCTGGGCAGAGCGGCTCTTCACTGCCGGAGTGTGTCTGTGTCACCGGGGGAGACAGAGGGCGATGTAGGCGGGCCGGTAACGTCAGAGATGACACACACGCAGCTCATGCAGGGACATCACGACTCAGAGCGGCCCCGTTGATGTTCATCACCGGTGCTGCCTCCTTTCTTAAAGGCGTAATTAGGATGTCAGAGCTGCTGAATACACCAGCGACCTGACACCCGCTGATGTAGTAAGTTTATGACATCCGGTCCAACGTACAGGGGCGACACTACGAATTATGGGGCCCCTAAATCTGAATTAATTATTATTTTTTTGGCCACTTGGGAACATCTCAGCAAACTGTAAAAACAACAGTTGACACAATATCACCTTTTAATAATATTAATTTTAATAATATATTAGTTTAATTTGTATATAGGCTTAACGTTAACGTTACCTTTCCAAACAAAGTTAAAACTCAAAGTGCCTTACAGGATCACATTACGTTAGTTTACGTTAGCTAAAGTTGTTATAGCTAAGGCTAGCTAAGGTTACGGCTAAGGTGCTAGTTAACAGTTGCCTACACTTTTATAAGACAGTGGGCAACATACATTAACATATATTAGTAACCTTTTCTGTATATTTACTTACTTTTTGTCTTTGTTTTGGTTTGTCATCAACTCCTCAGAACAATATTGACTTTTTAGCTGCTAGCCTATATGCTCCACAACAGCAACATAGTTGCTAACTTTAGTAATGTTAGCTAACATCAGCTAACAGTTAGCTAAAGTTGTAATGACTGAGGTGTTAGTTAACAGTTGCATAAATTCATTTTTTGGCCACTTTGGGGCATCTCAACGAACTGTAAGAACAGCATTTGACATGGTATCACCTTATAATAATAATAATAATAATAATAATAATAATACTTATAATATATTAGCTTAATTTGTGTAGAACCTCTCATAAAGGTAATGTTAATGTACAAAGTGCCTTACAGGATTAACATTAGTTAACGTTAGCTAAACAGTTGCCTACACTTTAAAGAGAGGCTGTGCAACATTAACATTCATTAAGTCTTTTTCCCCAATATTTAGTTTCTTTTTGTCTTTGTTTTGGTTTTTCAACTCCTCAGAACAATACATGGATTTTTAGCTACTAACCTATATGCTCAACAACAGCTAGCATGGTTGCTAACTTTGTTAATGTTAGCTAACATTGCCTACCATTAGCTAAAGTTGTTATGGCCAAGTTATTGGTAAGCAGTTGCATTAATTCATTTTTTGGCCACTTAGGGGCATCTCAACAAACTGTAAGAACAACATTTGACATAGTATGACCTTTTAATATTAATAATATTAATGATAATATATTAATTTTATTTGGATAAAACCTCTCAAAACAATGTACAAAGTGCCGTACAGGATTAACGTAAGCTAACGATGCTATGGCTAAGGTGTTAGTGAACAGTTGCCTACACTTTTAAAAAACACTGTGCAACATTAACATACATTAAAAGTTTTTCTCCCCAAAATTTACTTTCTTTTTGTCTTTGTTTTGGTTTGTCATCAACTCCTTAGAGCAATACTTGGCTTTTCAGCTGCTAGCCTATCACTACAACAGCTAGCTTAGTCGCTACCTTTGTATGTAGTTTGGTGTTGGGCATGTAGCGTTAGTGTTAAGTTGGTTTATCAGAGCTTTTTCTGAAATGATGTGTGGAAAGGAGCAAGAAACTGATACAATTATAGGATCATTACTTTGTTTTTTACTTTTTTTCCCCTGTACAGTGATAGTTTAAAACGTACGCTATGACTTAATATCATTATTTAGCCTGCAAGACAGCCACAAAATATCATTTTTTACAGAGGAAACAGATATTTTTTTTATGTAACCTTAAACACTACTGTAAACCAAGGTTTCCAGATTAATTTTTGCATACTTTTCAAGTGTCATACTTCTAATGGGGCCTGGCACACATGGACACTACTTATACAGGGTTTATTGAAGACTAAAGCCAGTGGTTCTCAGTGAGGTCCAGGAACCAGCAGTGCTTATAGTCAAAAAGTCAAATAGTTTTACAGATCTCTAATTGTTTTCCAGAACAAGCAGAGTATGTGGACCTTGGGTTGATTTTGTTTTGTCAACTGCTTTTTCCAAGGTCAAGGATGAACTTTAAAGTCAACATGGATGAGAATAGATCCACTTACAGTCCAAGGCAACCAAACAAACTCAGTCTGCCCATGAGATCTGCATGGTGTGGCCAAAAGCTCCACAATGACTGAGTAAGTGGACATTGAGTTGAGTTTAATGTCTTTACAAAAATGAATTTATATTATAACAATTAATATGACCTGCTTATTTTTGCTTCTCTGCAGGAAGAATATTCTCATGTTATTGTTTTTAGGTTTTACTGTTTGTATCGTGTCCCTCTTGTTTACAGTCAAGAGTATATAGTGTGTAATCATGTATGTAAAGTCATTTAATATGAATACCAGTGATATCACAGCACAGAAGAAGTGGGGTGGGTGGGGGGTGGGGGGTGGTAACCGCACCCTGGGTTCAAACCAGGAAATCCGCTTGCTGTGAGGAGACAGTGCTAACCACAGCACCACCATGCTGCCATATTTCTGGGTTGCTTATCTAAAATAACACATCATAATTCATATCTTAATTTTATCTGTATCTGAATCTGCAAAGCAACTAAAGCCAGTAAAAACTACAGTACTTCCCTCAGAAATGTAGTGGAGTAAAAGTATTAAGTAGCATGAAACAAAAATAGGAAAGTTAAGTACAAGTACCTCAAAACTGTACTTGAGTAACTTACCTCCACCACTGATATACTTAAACTATAAAATATATAACATTAGACGGTTCAGTGACTGAGAGCATGTTGAGGGTCAATGACAAAAATCTGATAATCTTTCCTTCCAGCATCTCGGCCTTGTGCACTTGTCTCGTCCATCCATTATTCTGCTTAATGCATTCTGGCCTGTGAAGTGGCTCTGGATTGCATGGATTTTGCCTTGTCATGATAAAATATGAGCTGTCTCTCTGGCTCAGATGGCTCTGCCGGGAGGAGGCTGAGAGAGGAGGGAAAGTCAGACACAAAGAGCTTGATATACGCGACTACATTGATTTGAGGGAACAGAGGTGCCACCACATATTCTCCTCTAAAACAGAAGCGTATTTTTAGAAAGACAAAAGGGAACAACCCCATAGTGCCCGTTATTTGTTTATGGCCACCTGTCACAGACTGAACACAGGGGCAGCCCCAGTCAATAACTGCTAGTCCAGATGTAGAAACTCATTTAATCTGCAGAGAGATGAAGAGACAAGAAAGACTTTGTGCTCACAATACTTTTTATGGGTCTGACATCTTAATGAAAGAGATAAGAGGAGTGTACATTATGTTTACCTGTAATAAATGAGACAGTCTGTGACCTCCTTTATTAACTCCACTGCATTAATTCATTCTTTTTAGGTCATGCAGTCTATCTGTGTGTGTTTCTGTGGGTGCATACGTTTTTGTCTGTGGCTTTTATGTTTCCGTATTTCAAAGGGAAGTTTTAATCTGTTTGTTTCTTGTGCATTAACTTGAGAGGTGTTTTAGATAGATGGGTATTTTGTTTATTCCGGAGAGGAAGTGTGCATTTTACAGCAGCAGTACTTGAACGAACCGTTATGGTAAAAGATAAGCTGTGCACTCACAAGAAGGATAAAAGCTCTGACATATTGAGCACTTTATGGTGCTGACTTGTTACTGGGTAAGGCTGTCAATTCTCACATTTTAGATACTGGAGTTAGTTAGTCAATCAGTCAAAAAATCATGTTGTTTTAGGAACATGTAACTGAGAAGAGACATGGAGGGCGACAGAGGTTATTGTCGTCGGATGAGTCAGTACAATTTGAATATTTCTGTCGTCATGCACCAGCGACGATGTGAGAGGGAACACTTTCTTTGTAACATCTGTGCACACTGACAGGGTGTATTACTATATGTACTTACTTCAGTATCAGATAAAGAGAACTTTATTGATTATTCAGTTGACGGTAAATTAAATGGCAACAATTTAGATAATTGATTAATCAGTGTGGAAATTTTGTGAAGAAAAAAAACCCAACAAATATTTGCAGGCTTCAGCTTCTCAAATGTGAAGATTTTACGCTTTTGTTTGTCACACAGGTGTTTCTAATTCTTATTCTTCAATGCAGTCCAATACAACACCATCACAAACTATAACCTCAACGCTTTGCACGTTATTATGTAGTGGATATATTCCACCTTTAGGTTTCAACAACACTGTGGTTAACACGTGGTTATGTTTAGGCACAATAATCACTTGGTTATGGTTTGGAAAATGTCAAGTTTTGGCTTACAATCCTCGCTTTTGGGGACCCAATCCCAGAGAGAAAAGCAGCTGAGATGTCTTGGTAAAAAACAACCACTGTCATGGCACCATCCTAGCCTATAGGTTGCTACAAAACACCCACATTTGCAGCCTAAAAAGCAGCTGGAAAGACAGCAAATGTCTCGCTAAAGCACAACCAGTGTTGTTGTTTGTTGGTCTTGAACAGTGGTCTGCAGCTTTGCAGGAATCTCACCTTAGTGACACGCCATCCACCATCTTCTCCACTTCCTGAAATCAGCTTATATAGTCTGTCAGTTCAGAAACGTTGATATGAAACATGCAAATGAGACATATTCGTGATTTGCAGAAACATACATTGCCAACATTTTCTGCTGGAAACTTGCCTGCTAAATCATATAATTCTTACCTGCAATTAACACCTCTATGACAGTGTCAAAAAACCTAAACATTTCAGGGATCACAAAAATAGTCTTGGGCGGAACGGTTGCATTAAATTGTACAGGTGTTCCCACTAGAGTGCATGTGGCTGTCTGCTCTTTTCTCTTGACTAGACTGACTCACAGATTGTGGTCCTGATATGACAGACACTTTCATTCTGTCTCTGTTTTCTTATGCATACCCACAACACATCAGTAGCAAAGACAGGAGAGAAGCAACAGTGTTTTCCTTGTTGAACAGAGTGGAAATGTAGGGATGAACTGGTAATGGAGGGATAAGAAAAGCCTGGGGCCAGTCTCCACAGTCACACAGTAGCACCCTTGGTTACAGACCCATGGCGACAGGAGCTCAAAGGCGCAACGGCATCCCCCGACACTGCCTGTTTAGAACACGGCTGGCCTCAAGAGTCAGCCTTCCTGACAACACACTTACTCTCTCCCTCTTTCTGCCTCTCTCTCACATGCAGCCTAAATGAAGACGATGAGATGGAGAGGTGTTGGGAGAGAACGAGTGGGCCTGAGCTACATTGTCTATCCCTGCAGCTTGCTTTGGTTACCATGGAGATTCCAGATTCCTGCAGGTAAAGAGGGAAAGGTAGACAATATGGTACCACTTTCTATGAAGACACCCTTTTAAAGGCTTAGATATGCTCTAATTCATAGCTATTTTTAATGGTTTGTGGTAAACCTTTATACATCAAGTTACAAGCCTTTAATAAGAACAACTTCAGGGTTGCCAGGCTGTGAAAAACTCCTCAGACTGATGCAAGAAAAATGTAGGTAAACCATTAATAAATACTCAGTGGTTTCTCAGTATCTAATAAGCCAACTCGTCTGCAGTTATAAATGTTATTAAAGACATTACAACATAATTTTTACACCAATCTAAACGTTAAGAAATTGTTGTCGATATTGTTTGGTCCACGTGTTCTGCAGCCTTGTCCCAGAATGTAAGAATTCCTCTATTGAATGGTTGTCTGTCTCTATGTGTCAGCCCTGTGATAGTCTGGTGACCTGTCCAGGGTGTACCCCGCCTCTCACCCAATGTTGGCATAGACTCCAGCGCCCCAGAAAATGAATGGATGAATGTTTGCATTGTATGTTTCTGCAAACCAAGGATATGTTAAATTTGAATGTTTAATATGTAGCAGATGTGTTGAAACTCTGTATGTTTCCTTACAAACCAATTTTATGTTTTGTGGGTAACATGGTTAAGTTTAGGCACAAAAACCTCTTGGATCATGTTTTGGCTTAAAATATCTGGTGTTATCGCTACAAACAGAGCGAAAAATGTCGCTGGTCTGAACAGTGGTCTGCTGCTTGGCAGTCGTCTTGCCTACTGTATGTGTCACACCATCTACCATCCCCCTGTCCTTCTGATGAGTAACACAGCTAACATACATGTTATCTGAACTACATCACTTTCAAAATGTTGATGATATATATGAAGCATATAAATGTAACATAACTGTGGTTTCCAGAAACACACAATGCCAATATTTTATTCTGGTGACAGGGCTGATACAGCAAAAGATTTTTCTAGTTCATTATCCAAACACCTCTATATGCCAAAGTAGTATCAGGCCTATTGTAACTAAAGGCTACTTTTGCCTCTGGTAAATGGATTAAATGCTTTGCAACATTAATGTATAGATGATCAAGATTATAAGTAGCAGATTTGTAGAAGTTTGATCAGTTTGTCCTAAGGTATCGGCCACACAGAGGTGCCTTGATATGACTGGCAGTGTCCATGCAGCGCTTGATGAGTAGATGATCAGCTCAGAGCACACTGAGCTGAGAACTCCACCCTGTGGCCAAAGTGTGAAGTACAGCTTTACCATACAACACTGCCAGTTCCTGCATTGCTGTGTTATGTATCATAAATGTTTTATTGTCCCTTTTGCCCCAGGATAAACACAATGGATTATGCATTCTTGTATAATAACACCTCTTTAACGTGCACTCAGACGCACACAGGCTGTGAATATATCATAATGTGATGTGATATGATACATCTTAAGGCTCCAACTCCAACAGTTATTTCATTATTGATTAATCTGCTTATTGTTGTCTCTATTAATTATGTCAAATAATAGTCAAAAAATACTCATCAATTTCACAGAGCCCAAATTAACATGTTCATGTTGCTTGTTTTGTCCAATCATTAGTCCGAAACAAGACAAGACAAAGAAAAGCAGCATATCATCACAATGAGAAGATGAAACCAGAAAAGGTTTGGCCTTGCTGCTTCACAAGTGAGTCAAATTATTATGAAAGGGTCATTAAAACAGTTGACTATACTATCAGAGGCGGAGCGGGGGGTGGCTTCTGGGGCTCCAGCCCTAAATTTTTACTTCTCAAAAGTCCTGAATCTTTTAGGTCTTTAAAACACCTTCAACTTTGCCTGTGTTGTCTGTCCTACCATTCTATTTTCTTAAGAAACATAATATACAGTATTTTAGTAAATTTTCTTATGTTGGCCTAAAATTCAATTCAGAGTAATGAGGATCACATGTCCTTGACATTGTTGGAGATCCTTGATTTTTACTAAGAGCAGCCCAGATTATGATGGCATGGATTCAACATTCATCTTAGGAATCCTGTTACTATGAAGTGGCTTGAAAATGTGAGGTAGTGCATATTGCTGCGGTAATAGGGAGAGAAAAAAAAATCGCCCTGAGAAAGCATGCCAGATATGCAAGTATCTGGCGCTGCCTCTGTTAACTATTCATCTCCCTGCTGACATCCCCATATGGAACAGAGGGTTTAGGGGTCCTCCCCCAGAACTTTTTGAGCTTCCAACACTTAATTTCCTGATCCTATCCTGATCAGATGACCCAACCACCTCAGCTGACCCCTTTTGATGCAAAGGAGCAGCAGCTCTACTCAGAGCTCCCTCCGGATGTCCAAGCTCCTTACCCTATCTCTAAGGCTGAGCCCAGCCACCCCATGGAGGAAACTCATTTCAGCCGCTTGTGTCCGTGATCTCATTCTTTCGATCACTACCCAGAGCTCATGACCATAGGTGAGGGTTGGGACGTAGATGGACCAGTAAACCAAAAACTTGGCCTTCCTGCTCAGCTCCCTCCTCACCACAAGCACAGCACCCGCATCACTGCAGACGCTGCACCAAACCACTGATCCATCTCACGCTTCATTCTACCCTCACTCGTGAACAAGACCTGAGGTACTTGAACTCCCTTGCTTGAGGCAGTAACTATCTCCCAACCCAGAGGAGGCAATCCACCATTTACCGGCAGAGAACCATGGCCTCAGACTTGGAGGTGCTGACTCTCATCCTGACTGCTTCACACTTGGGATGAATGGATGGAGGGATGCAGTTGTAGGCCTTCTCCAAGTCCACAATACACATGAAGACTGGATGAGCAAACTCCGTGGACTCCTCCAGCAGCCTTGCAAGGGTATTGCTGGTCCACTGTTCTGCGGCCGCATTGCTCCTCCTTAATTTGACAGATGACATTGATATTTTGTTAGTTTTAAGTTGTGTTGGTAAGTAACCAAATCTAATGTCTTCCAAATGTCTCATGCCACCGTCATCTTGAGGTAGAATAGCCACATTTGGGCATGAGGTATGGAGACCAAAACGTCATGATGTTAACGTCCACACAATGTTAAATTCTAATATCGTAAGACATTTAAACTATCGTCAACCATGATGTTCATTTCAACCAATCTGACGTAAGAGTCCGTCTTTCTGATGTCATATTGATGTCAGGTGCCAGCTTTTCTCCATCAACTTATAGTGAAAATGTCGAATTACTTTCCCCAGTTTTTTAAAGCATTTTCTCTGTTTTCCAAATGATCTTGTGACCCCCTCATATTTATCAGGTTGGAAGCCACCTCTCTTGGGGTAGACTGACAGCCATAAGAAAGAATTACTGATGACAGTAATGTTTGAGCAGAGATCAGATCATCATGACTCAGTGCTCAAATCCAGCTGTCGTGACTTAATTTCCTGCTCGTGTTGTGTCACCATTTGTTAAATAATATCCATATTATTATTAAAAATACATATGATTTGTCTGCTTAGCTCTGCTTCCCCTTTTGAATGGAGGCCTGTCCAAAACACGCAGTTTACATCAGATAACAGCACACAGCCCGCAGCGTGGTCACAATAAACGGATAAAAAGAGCAGGATATGCAAAGCCACGCAGTGAAAAGCCTATTCATGTCATCCTGAGGTGCACCAACAACTGCTTGGACTGGCTTGTCCCTCTTGTGTGATGTCATCCAATGGATGAGTGGCTGGCGGCTGCGATGCGCATGTATGCAGTCCACTGCCTTAACGCATCACAGCGAACCGCACTTGACAGCTTGCCAGGTTAGAGGGGGGGAAAACACACTCTCACACACACACATACACACACACACCATTCAAGGGAGGAAACCAGACCTGCTGAATTTCCACCAGCCAGCCGTCATCCGCATCCAACCCGAGGAGGTAGAGGGTTTCCCGCAGCCTCTCTCTCTCATCGACATCTCATGCATCATTTTTGGGGATTAATTATGTTTCTCTCCTAACGCACAGATGACAGCGTAACCGGGGCGGTAAGCTGCTCAGATACCCAAAACACAGCCGCTTTGTTGCATCGGATCTGTTGTGACTGGACATGAATTCGGCGGAACAGACGGTTACATGGTTGATTACGCTCGGGGTGCTGGAGTCGCCGAAGAAGACCATCTCGGATCCTGAAGCGTTTCTGCAGAGCTCCCTGAAGGATGGGGTGGTGTTGTGTAGGCTGCTGGAGCGGCTCAGCCCGGGGTCCACGGAGAAAGTAAGGGCAATATACATCCACCCCCCTTTGCTCCCTTCTGCATACACCAACCGCCCGCCCCGTCAGCGTGTCTGTGCGCCGCTGCCCAGATCCGTGAAACCGACGCGGTTTGTTGTCTGGCTTCTCTTTCTGCCCACTGGTCCATGAGGCGATTTCTTTTGTAGGTCACGGCAGCCCGGGTTATTGTCTGCGAAAACAGCACTATGTTACATGGCTGCACATACACTGATGTCACAGAAAGGCCGCTGTTTCCTCCGCGTATTGATCTGCTCTAAACATCACAGCAAAATAATTGATCTATGAGGTCTTTATAATGAAGGCCTCGTTTATTATGCGTTTAATGCAGCTGATTTAAACACCCTGCAGATCTGATCGTGTGAAGCCCCTGTTTAATATTCCTCTTTAATCCAGGGCGATGTGGCGTGTATGTCAGTGTATTTTTCACACACTCACAGTATGGTTAGTCAGGGATGACTAGCTCTCTGTACACAGACCACAGCAATAAGAGTGGGCCGCCATTGACTGCAAAGGCGCACACAGACAGAGATGGACCCTCTCCCCATTTAAAGAAACAGCGCAGTGTTTGTGTCTGTCAACGTATAGCGTCAGCCACCTAAGGGAGGCAATGTTTTCCTGAAAAGAGAGGAGGCTGCTGCCTGCACCTCCACATAAGCAAATGAGATATTTGCCTGTTAAATGGCAAATACGTCTCCTCTATTTTCCTCCATGTGGGTGTTGTTTAATCTCTGAGACATATCCAAATCATGTTTCAGTGTTTTGCATAGGCAACAGGAGAGGGCTGGATGTAGATTAAAAGGCATATTGTGTTTGAGATAGTCTATTCTGGAGAAGGCGGAAACAACTGGTACTTCATCCTGATTGGTGAAATCCAGTGTTGCTGATTTTAATTCTGTTAAATCTGCTGCCATCTCAGGTTGGGAGGATTTTTTAAATGTTTGACACATAACTGCTCAACTGTCATAGATTAATGTCTCTGTCCTGCCCCACAACTATATGCTTACATTGTCAAACACACTATTGCTGTGATAGATTAATCCAAATGGTACGAAACGGCAAAATTGTGACAAAAATCTCTGGTCAGAGAAGACAGCTTACTGTAAGTCCTAAATTAAATCTTAAAGGTCTAGTGTTTGGGATTTAGTGGCACTTGGTGGTGTAGTTGTAGATTGCAACCAACTGAAACTGAAAACCCACGAGTTTCGCAAAACTACAGAGACATTTATAGTTGAAAAATAAACTTCTCAATGCTCTCTGGTGGACAAATGATGTAATGGTGAAAGGCCCAGTGTGTAGGATTTAATGGCATCTAGTGATGAGGTTGCAGAACTAAGGGTGCTTTCAGACCTAGAGTTGTCTTGCTTTGGTCTGAATCAGGGACTCATTTTCTTACAAAGTTGTATAATTGCCTAGAGTTGGTTTGTGTTGTCATGACAGCATTTACAAGTGGACCAGATAAAATGCCTTGCACGAGAAAGCTGCTCTTGATTGGTCAGAATTTCCATGTGGGATAAATCCAGGAAGTAAACAAAACGTTGAAGAAGAGTACACTTGCAAGATAAATGTGACACTTTCTAATGTCACAATGGAGGGACAACTACGCAGGTTGATTTTAGCGCTGCTCATCGTGGACTATATTGCTGTCATTGTTCATTTTAGTCAAACCATACAGTTTGAAAACGAGGCGCGGCTCCAACTAGAAAACAATGTTTTGATGCATTGGATGTGCTGAATGTGCATATTAAGGCAGTACAGGAGGAGGTGCACATTAATAATCCTCCAGGACTGTAACATGCTCATGTTTAACCCAAACAATGTGTCATGTGACTGCAGTTGGTTCAGATCCAGGTCAGTACACGTTCTCACCACAAAAGAACCGCACCAGAGTTTGTTTGTAACCAGACCGAGACCACCTCTTCAAGAAGGTCTTGGTTAGTTTTGGTGCGCACCTGAGTGTGATTGCTGTGTTCACACCTGCCCAAACAAACATCACTTAGGCGGCAAACAAACTTGAGTTTGATTGAACCGCACCAAACAGGGCAGGTGTGAAAGCACCCTAAGGCCCTGTTTATATGACAATGATTTCAACTACAGCGGCGTTTTGGGGGCCTGAAAACGTAACGTTTTGAAAACGAGTCCCAGAGTGCAACTTTCTGGAAACAGCAGCGTCTCCGTTGTCATGTAAATTTGCAATATGCAGTTCCTCTGAAAACGGAGACTTTTCGCACATGTGCATTACGGTTCCAGTCACTAGGCATGCCGACCGTCACAACAACAATGCGGAGCTCTGTTTGTGCTGCTCACCCCGGTGATTTGAAGTGAAGTGTAGATCTGTTACTGTAGCAACTCCACCTCGTCGTCCATCCAGACAAAGTTATCTGTGCATGCTTTTGCCATAGTGTCTTCTTTGTTTTGGTTTGTAATCACCGCATTGTAGAGGAAGGCGCTTCAGTGCAGGTGCATGGCATCATGCCGTGGTGTTGCTTTGCAAATTTACACTGCCACCCATTGGCCTGGCGTGCATTCTACAGCGTTTCCAGTAGAATAACGTCGTCATATAAACGCAGATGTTTTTTAAAACGCAAAGGACAGACTTTTCCGTTTTTAGAGAAACCATTGTCGTCTAAACAGGGCCTAAAACTAGAACTTCGGTGGCCGACATGAAAAAGACAAAACAAAAAAAGCCAGTGTTTCAGTTGTTCGTTCTGAGCTACTATAGAAACAACATCACATCTGTATGTAGATATAAACTGTTCATTCTAAAGGTATAAAAACACAATTCTTATTTTTAGCTGATTAGAAACTAAAGAAAATATAGTGATGAATATTATATACCATTTATACCAACAGATGCCCTTTAATCCTATACACTGGACCTTTAACCTCAAACATATCTTTGGTGTGTTAGCACTGACATTTCTTGGTACTTGGTATCAGCCGACATATACACTTAAATGATACATGTGGGATAGGCTTACACTGATGGATTAATCTGTTGTGCTTTAAATACTACTGCAACCCCCACCTCTATGATCATCACTACTAATAATACCAATATTTTCCCCATTCTGTGCTTCCCACTTTTCCCCTACATTGACATGTTGCCCTTCTATAATGAGTCAGATATCTCTAAACTCCCATGGGCCTGTCATATTGTGCCTCTGTCTGGCCCAGATGTGGCCCTCATGTGGTTCAGTTGTGGCTGAGCAGCTCTGTATGTGGGCCAGTAGACAGTGTGATGTGTGGTTTAAAGCTGGGTCAGATGTCACTTGCTATCAGGATAGATATTAGTACTGTATAGACCAGAGATGATATTGTATCATGGTTCTTTTTGATTAGCTGTAACAGGCCTCTTTACCTCCATTACTTGCATCTTTTCCTCACCCTTTAGATTCCTCCCAGTTACATTGTGATGGAGAGATAAGAGATGTGAGGATGGTGGACATGAGGCTACATGTAACCTATTGCCTAATCCCATCTTTACTGTTCATTCTTTAAGAGATGGTTGACTCCAAATCAAAAATACATATTTTTCCTCTTACCTGTAGTGCTATTTATCAACCTAGATTGTTTTGGTGTGAGTTGCTGTTGAGATATTAGCCATAGAGATGTCTGCCTCTATGGCTAATATCTCAACAGCAACTCAGCAGCAATGTCTCTTTCCAGAAATCATGACCCAGCTAGTCATGATAACCCACTGACCTTTGTTTTGGGCAGTTTCATATAGACACTAATTTCTTTCTAATTAACTACACCATCCAACTGTATCACTGTCCCTTTAATTAAAGGATGCCCTATTCTAATGACACAATGTTTTGATTGCTCTAGTGTTCACTTCCTAGATCATCTCTGCCCTGGACACACTTAACAACAAGCACTTCTCAGTAGGTAGTCAGAGGCAAATTAGGAAACATAAGGAAAACTGAAATTGAGAAAAATGAGAAATGTGGAGGCCAGAGAATGGCTAACGTTGCTAGTACAATGGATTAAATATGAGCAAAATGTTGAGGAAATTGAAGGAATTTGGAATTGAAGGAAAAGTGGGAGGAAAGGAAAAATATGAGGAAAATGGAAAACATAAATAACAAATATATTCACAAATGTTAGAGCCTAGAATCAAGACAAAGGAGATGGGAAAACAGGTGTATGATTGTGTGCATTGAGGTGTATTACTTCTTACTTTATACACCGTATTTTCTATGAGCTGTGTGACAAAGCGTGTCACTTCTATAAAACTGGTTACTGACAACATATTTTTTTAATAAAATATCCTGATTGTTACACATTTTTTTCATAATGCTTCATAATGCATTCATAATGCTAAACAGTCTAGTTTAAGGAGTCCTTATCAAGAATATTTATGCTATGTGTTATTTATTTAGCCTCAAAAAAGTATGTAACAGTTGGGCTGTGATAAATGTGAGGTATCAGGGTGTTACATTTTACCACGGTATTTTTGAAACCTCATAGGTATGATTTTCAATGCAGTCAAAAGTTTAGAGGCTCCTCCTTCTATAAAACAGTTAGGTCATAAATGCTGTATTGTAGTACACAACACTCACCACCAGAGGTCAGTCCCCAGTGGTGAAACAGGCTGATGAGCTGAGAAAGAAGGCGACTGTGACTGGTGGGGATAACGTCACAGGACTAGTGAAAAAACGGCACACACCTGTATGAATACTGGTATATTTGTAATCGCTGGTTGTTAGGCTGAGGGTGTCTGGTTTAAAATTTAACATATCGCCCAACCTGACATGTAGGCTAGACAATGTCATGCATGCTACCATGACTTATATCAACCAGCAGTGCAGCTTTATATGTTCTTTTTTTTACCCCAGTGAAATGTCAGGAAGGTAGGAGTAGATATCGTCTTAGATTTTGGGTATTGATGATATTGTAAGTAGGGATGAACAAGTACACTATTATCTGTATCTGTGTCTGTATCTGTGAACCCAGCTAAATTATCTGTATCTGTAAAAGTACTCAGAATGGGCAGAGTTTAAGCTGAAAGTGGGTGGGATTTAAGTGGAAGTTGTTATTTTAAGCATGAAATTGATATGGGTTGATCAGACGATGCTATAGTTATGATTTGTCTAAAAAATTACAGCCAGCTACCCAGTTGAGGATATTCCTTCATAATTAATACGAATATTGATACATTTTATTCGATGATACTCATAGTCGTGAAAAGTACATTTTCTGTACCGCATCCTTGTTTCATCCGAGTACTTGGCTTAAACTGAATTATAACTATTATCTTTTTCTGGTTCTAAAAGCTGCATTACAGCAAAGTAATGTAAAATGTTTTTTTGACACACATTTTAGTTGACAAAATGTTAAAATATTTATTTAAATTTGTGGCTATGCATTTTTACAGTTGAAGAATGTAAGAATCACTTAAGCCCTACAACATTAAATGAAAATTAAGATGTCCATTTCCACATAATTTTCAGTCCTAGCTACAGGGAGCCACTGGAAAGAGACTAAAGGGCCTCAGGTACCCTACCCCTGGTCCAGCCCTACTTTCAGGAAGGTTATAATGTTTTAGATGAGTGTAAATTCAACTTTATGGTAATTTAGTTGCTTTGTAATAAAAGGTATTTCTACTATTTTGTCCACTCTGTTTATATCAGTGAAGCTTAATCTTTGTTACAACATTTTTCTTCTTTAGCATCATGTTAAAGTAGGTTGTTATAAAAACCAGTGCACCCATAGGCTACACCATCAGTGGGGATCCCTATTTGTCAACGTCATTTCCCTCGACCCAACACCACAGCCTCCTCCACTTCCCCGCTGCGGGATCAGTGTTCAGCCTGCCGGAGTGTCAGGCCCACTGCAAACACACACACACACTGTATAATGCATATCGAGACTGAAGATACACTTTCAGGGCTGATAGTCTCACACACAGCAGCAGAGGGAAGAGCAACAAACCCGCAGCGAGACCTGGAAGTTTCTTTCTAACCCGCGTTTCCGTCTTTCCAGATCTACCAAGAGCCGAAGAACGACGGCGAGTGTCTGAGCAACATAAAGGAGTTTCTCAAGGGCTGCACATCGTTCCGCGTCGAGGTGAGTGCCTCCTCAGATATGGGTTTATCCCGTGTTTGTACCACACCTTGTCTGCCTTATATATCCACGAGAAGTGCTTTTAAAACCGCACGTTAAAGAGGAGCCACTGCTCCATTAAACAATGGGCTCATGGAGTGGACGGTGACAGGGGGAGGAGGAGTGAGCTGCAAGCCGAGAACAATCACCCATCGCCCGGATGAGAGAGACTGGCTTGTCCGTGCAAGTGTCGATACATTTGCAACATTTCCACAGCCTAAACTAACTTTAATTGCCTATACTATCACATTGCAGCCTGTTCACATGTCCTGCTTTGGTATAAACGCGCCTTGGTCATGTTTACGCTTTTTAATTAATGCAGAGCTTTGTCCTCGGGCTCGTGCGTGGCTTCATTGTCACCACTGCTTCACACTGGCCCCTGTATCAACATTGTCTTGTTTAGCTGCAGCTTTGAAGCATATAGCACCATGGTTATGTAAGTAGGTCTTGCTCTAACATGCTAATTACTGTCTTATTATTGTAAGGTGTAAAGTCTAAACATGTTCCCACATCAAGTGCCTCACCCTTGCAGAGGTATATAGAAATATGTGGGTCTGTTGTGGCTAGTGAGAACACTTCGATAAGCTTAAGCAAATGGAGGACTGTGTGCTGGTAAAGGCTGTGTTGGCCAGTGCATAGAGGGGTCATTGAACCATCCTGGTTTGACAATACAACTCAGTGTTCTTCAGCATTGCCTCTCCCCGCTGAGTCTGCAGCCACTGAACAAGAGGTGGACACGGGTTGGGACAGAGCGCTGTTGTGTTATTTAGTGGGGAAAACATGAGATTTACAGGGTGTCTGCAGGTCCTTTTATAGTTTCTTAAATTCAGTTCCATAAATAAGAGGCCTTTAAATGCATAAAATAGTCTTAAATTGGCTTTATGAGGTAGTAATTACTACAAAAATCTGATTTAATTTCTTTTTGTCAAAATGAGCCAAGCTCTTCTCAAGCTTTTCCAAATCTTTAAACCTACCCCTGAACCTAAAACTGTATTTTTACGTTATACTTGCACTTACCTGCTGGTAAAATATAGATTAACTCACCCTAATAACCATATTTCTACATCAAACCTACCTCTGTCTGCACTGGACCATATTTTCTGTTATACCTACCTGCAATGCTTGAATAAGAACAAGATTATTCATCAAAAATCAGTCCTAAATGTAGTTAAAAATGGTCTTTAAAATCATTAAATGTTTTATATCTATAGACAGACTGCTGAGATCTGCGGGAAGCAAAAGACATCCGTCATTGTTTCACTAGGTGTCTGTCTGTTTTGGCTCACCACAGGGACATTTTCTGGCAACAGCGCTGAGCAATAATCTGCTTTTATTGGTAACAAATACTCAAATTCCCCTTCATAAACCCTCCTGTATGCCATGCTGATTTATGCCTTCACTGGCGGAGATACTGTGTTCAATTATTTTTGTGTTAGGCCCTTGCATGCGAGAGTGTGCTCAAATACATGACTTTTCTGGGTGAACCGGACAGAGCAGGATTACAGTAGTTTGGGACATGGCAGTCGTCCCGCTCACCATCTGTGGAGCAAAGATGGACCTTCTCCAGAGCCCAGAGCACTGCTGGCTCTGACCCCAGGTAGCTGCGGCTGCAGATTAGAGCGGCGGCCGCTTACATGGGGAAGACAAACAGACAGATAGACGCTGTGCTTTTGCAGTCCTGACCTACCTCTTTTTAATGAAGCTAAGCTGGTTGTCTGGCTGAACGTCAACAATGCTAGCTGTGCTTTGCTGTGTTTGCTTGTCTAGTGTGGATATTTCAGCAAGATGGATCTCTTTTAGATCTAATTTGGATACCTCATGCAGATTAGACACTCAAGAACATGTCTCACACTTTGGCAGCTGCTGTTATTGACCCTTGACCCTTAATGCCTTTGACCACAGGAAGTGATCATTAGAGTTCCCATGACCCCACTGGTCCCTCTGGAATAGTAACCTTACTCTGTGTCTACAATGAGAATAATCACAGATCCATCTGTCTTGACTAATGGGAGACTTTGACTCCCAATCCATCAAAAATGAAAACAAGGAAAGGCTGTTGAGTTGTTTATCTACCGCTGTAGACCTATAGTGCTGCTAAAGGTGTTTGGACAGTGATGTAATTTTATTGAGTAAAGTAGAGCATCAAAATTTTCCAAGCACAATGTGAAATCTTCAGACATGTTGCTTCCGCAAACCAGGAGTACACACCCAAAGATTTTCACTTATAAATAATATTTAACACAGAAACAACAAATCTTGAATTTTTCCTGAATAAATGACTAACGATTAATCAGTTATTAGAATTGTCACTGATGAACTGATCAATCAACGGAGCTCTAGTTAGCTCTTTAATAAAGCAGTTTGGATGAGTTCATAGTTATTAAGTTTAAGCCTTAATTTGAGGTGTTTACAACCATGTTAGCAAAGTAATATTACAGCCATTTTGATTTATTATCCTCTAATTTCAGTAGCCTGACATTGCCAGAACAAATGCGAATTAGTCTTGATCCTTTCACTTAATTTTTTCAATTTCCAAGGGGCGCCTGCGTGAGAGAAAATTGCAAACAGACCACAGCGTGCAGAGATGAGCTGGTATATTAAACTTTTGCCAAATCCTGTTGGAAGTACAGCCAACACACTGTACTTAAAGCTTCTTCTTAAGAGAAGCTTTAAGTACAGTTGATTTTTCTTCATTTAGCAAAAATATACCGTCCAGTTCATTCAATACTGACAGCTAGCGGCTTTAATAGCAAGTTTCACATCAGCTGCAGCCATCTTAGATGTTCTTTAAGATGCCACAACAGCGCTTCTCTTTACGACATGCCCCATACTAGAATGGACTGCACTTGTATAGTGCTTTTCTAGTCTTCCGACCATTCAAAGCACTGTTTTTACACTACATTTCACACACACACACAGTGACACACTGGTGGCCAGGGCTACCTACATGGTGCCACCTGCTACTCAGTAACCATTCACATGCACTCGCACCAATGTAACTTCCATTGGGAGCAATTTGGGGTTGAGCATCTTGCCAAAGGATACTTTGGTATGCTGCCTGCAGAAGCTGGGGATCGAACCGCCCGCTCTACCTCTGAGACGAAGTTGCCCTCATCAGTCAATCTAATTGTCAGATTAAATTATAGAAAATGTAATATCAATTAAATGCAATCCTTTTAGTTCCATCCATTTGTGTGTTGCAAAAGGACTGTGATGGTGAATATAAGATTCTTATATCTACATGACTGATGGAAGCTGACATTGGAAATTTTAAAATGGAAACAGGAAATGGGAAGTTGAGGGTGGGCCAGATGCGTTTGCCGTAGCAAAATAAACGTGAGCTCAAGGATTCGGCTGGTTCCTGGGCAACAATTTTAGCCCCCCAAAAGTAAGACAAACCTATAAAGGCATACTTATATTTGGTGGCAAATGCTTTGACATCTGCAGCAGCTCTGTAATGCAGCCATCGTCATTCTCAAATATGGATATTGGCCTTAAAAATCCAGTATCACATAGGATATATTCGTCACTTCTTGCTTGTCTGTGGAGCTTTTTGTCTTCATGAACTGAAACACATGATCAGCTGTCTGTTGGTCAGGTGACTAACTAGGCCGGGGAAGAATATCCCAGTGTTTGGCGTTAAAGACAGACGCTTAACTGCCTTGTCTGTATGTTTAGAATCATTGTTCTGTTGCTGTCAAGGGATGTGAACACTTTCAGTCACCCTTAAAAGTCAGTAACCCCAATGTTTTATTGTTGTATTCTTAAATCCCCCGCTGTAGAAGGTTGTACCGTACTGTCTGTAATACACAGAACCATTAACACTTCAATAATTCAGTATATTGAAGTAACCTCTCACTGAGATGTAATCATAAATCATTAAGTGTACTGTACATGGAGTTGTTGGTTGTAATACTCCGTGCAGGTGAACACTCATTCCCTCAATCATGACAAGTTGTGAGCAGTTCACCACGCTGTTGCAGCTTGCTGAGTCACACAGGGGTGTTGCACCGTTGTCTCAGCCTGCTCTGAGGGATCATTACCTGACTGTGATGCTGAGGCATGGCAGACATGTCGAAGCTTGTCATGTTCATTAGCTCCATGCATGAACGTTTGATTTACATCATTATGTCTCGCTGTGAAGACTGGTAACTGTTTTTTATCTAATGGAGAATTGTTGAAACGACTTTTAAAGACGGAGGAAGAACCAAACTCTTTTTAGTTATCATGAGAAAGAAAAGTTAAGTACAAATACTGGATGTAGTTGTAGTTTCAGTCCCAGTGGAAGTATTTATGGGTGAGGAAGAGGGTGCTTTCACATGAATGCTCCTGAAGGACAGCAAGTCTTCCACACTCACACACAAATACACACACAAACACCCTCTCGCAAAGCCTTCGTTCACATATTCCCTCAGGACATATCTGCAATCAGAGCGGAAGATGAAAGAGACTCATCTCACAGTCACTCACCCTCAGTGTAACCAAAGCGAGAGCAACTAATCACATGAAGCCGTTACACAGGAAGAGAGAGGACGACTACAGTCATCAACAGAGATACAATCGCTGCCATTCATAGTAACCAAGAGGCTAGTGAGAGTCACACTGACAGCAGTACACACCATGCTTACACTTTTACTGCCATTAAGGGAGAGGACTGGCATTGTTGTACATTTTTGTCAACAAATCCCATAATGCATTGGTCTGTTTTGGTACTTTCTGACTTCCCTAACCCGTCTGTGACACCCATGCCTTGTTCATGTTACTGTTAAGTACAAGTTTCTGACTTGTAAATGTTGTTCATGTCAACATTTGAGTTGTGGGACACTTCTGGAAGCTCTGATATGTCAGACATGGCACTTGGCTGTCTGAAATCTGCAAAAACTGTAATGTTTTTGAGAGTAGACATAAATAGAGCATCGGACCTCAAGGCTTGGAAAATATGAATGGGAGTCAATGGAGAGAAAATTATTATTTTCTGGTCCCAGTCATTAAATGCCTTGGATTACACAAATGTTTTGTGTGGGTCTAAATAATATTTTTTCATGTTAAGAGTTTGACAGTTTATTGTATGATTCTTCAGTTAAAGGCTGTGGAAACAATGTAACGAGAAAGACTACATGTCGCCTATGTGACGTCACGTCGTCACACTTTCCCTCCACTTTTTAACTCACAGTGCTGCTGCTGCGTCTTCTGCCACGATCTACGGAGCCATCAGATCAGGATGCCAGTGTGTTTTGTACCTGAATGTCACCATTCCAACAAGAACGGCTGTTCTTTCTTTCGATTTTCTTTCGAGGCGATGAAGTGTACCAGAGACACAGCCATGTTCCGAGTGTGAATGGTGACGTATATCATATGCGTCAAGAGCAGCGAAGAGCTGTAGTCCACAAAGCGCTCTCACACAAAACCTAACAGTATCAAACTTCTTCCCGCTAAATTGTAGCCTTCTTTGCACGTATAAATATATTAAAAATTCACAAAAACATATGTGAAATTCATGGCACAATTCAAAATAATTTTCATCTAGCCATTGGAACACATTATGAGAAATCGATTTTTAAGGTCCCATGTACCGGAAACGGAAACACACAACTTAGGAGCTCTATTGACGTGGGTTATTGAAAGTGCTTGCATTGATATATTCTGTGCAAGAATAGAATTGAAGTTCTTTTGACTATTTCTTACTCAGCGTTAGTGAATATTCTACATCCTGCTTTCTGCGTGAGTGTCTCCTGCAGTTGCGTCAGTATTTTATGTGTCACCCACCTCGAGAACGTGCAACGGTCAGGTTTGTGCATGAGTATATGAAATCGTATAATGCAGGTTTAACTGTGGCAATCAGGGGTGTGAATTACCAGTTTCATATCGTTTCTTTGGACAATGATACAATATTTGCAGATATCATAAAATCTGCCTGGATACTATTTCGATTTGATGCGATTCAGGGGCCTGCAATCAATATGAGATGATATCATATGCACCCATTTAACACAGTCTGTTACATAAGAAACTGCCACCCCTTTCCTTTTTACTGTTGGCCATAAAAGGTCAAAACAACACTTAAATAATGTAAATAATTGAACTGGTTAAGTGCAGTAAAGTTACTTTCAAGTGACTCCACTGACACACATAAAACAGCACGTTATAAGTTAGCCTTCTGGAAGAAATGTTTTCCTTTTAACCCAAACCATGATCTTTTCCCTGAAGCTTCAGGACTATCTAACGCAAAGCCCTGAAGGCAAACTTCTCCCAGCAGCCATAAAACATAGATTAACAGCAACATAATTTAACAAAAGTATAAGGTTCTTGTCAGTAATAACTGTCAAGGTTCACAGACAAAACAATTGTTGTCTCATAGTCACCCATTATTAGCTGAAGTACCTTTACATTGCATAAAAAGCCTAGGAGCTAGCGGATGTTTTTCTCTACTTGTAGCTTAACAAATTACATGTAAAATATACACTTTTATTACTTATTGTTGGTTTAGGTCGCTCCTGACAGAACAGCACGGTTGAATGTCAGCCTGCAGGCATGTTTTTTTTTCCAACTGAACATTTTTGAAACAGAGCAGCTAATGTTGCTGCAAGAAGTCAGTGAAGTCAGATGCACGGCCAGACCGGTACGTTGTGTTTTATCTTGCAACAGCATTGTTTACACATGACGTGCTGTGTGTTGACCTGTATTTTCTTTGAGATGGAAAATGTTTCCAGACTGCTGATTTATTCCTGAGTAAATAATATTATCGTCATTGTCTTTCTCTGGGCTGCTTACTGTCTGCCTGCTGCTATTTGATGGTGACACAGAATTTCAAAATAAAGGCGTAAAGATGACGATATGGATCAATGTTTTCACTTTGCATCGATGATATTGGAACATTGATCCTAGGGTTTATATAATAGTCCGGATCAATGGATCATTACCTCCCTGGTGGCAATCAAGCGAGAAGGCTAATGTTATGCAAAAAACGTCAACTTTGCCTGGAAGATGTTAATTCCAGGACTCATAACTCATCAAAGTCATTTACAAAGACTGGCCTGTTAAAGACCGGTGGAGACATCCATATGGCCTGAAGCAGAGCCTGTAGCAAATCAATTAAAGTCACGCGATGGGCGAATCAGCTTAGACGAACCACGCTGCTGAACCATCACACAGGATGGCACTCTACAAGTTAGCAGTAATTAACCTTGATCCTACTATGCTGTGTGGGTCCGGGAATTTGAGGGAAGTGGGCCTGGTGAGTTCCTTAGAAGTCCTTGAATTTGATGTTTAAGAAGGTGTGGGAACTGAGTCAGGAACTATGTAATTAAACATCAAGTAAACAGGATTACCCAACTGACAGGATGTTCACTACCAACGTGTACTTTGTGCTTTGAACATGTACCAAAAAAATATTGAGGTTCAATACCCAGCCCAATTTAAAGGGCCAGTGTGTAATATTTGGCATGGTTTATTGTCAATCTGAATCTGAATATTCTACCCATTAATATGTTTATATAAGTGTATAATCGCTATAAAATAAAATTTGTTTGGTTTTCGTAGCCTTATAATTATGCTTTTATATATATA